>NC_053119.1:14170549-14433049 GCF_010015445.1 Perca fluviatilis | reverse complement strand
ACACACACACACACACACACACACACACACACACACACACACACACACACACACACACACACACACACATAATCTATCTTTTGTTCATAACAAGTACACCATCATCATCCAAGCAATATTACCACAGAGATGACAAGTCGCATCTCTGTCTGCCCACCCAGACAGCTGTTTACATCTCAGCAGTCATCATGTAATAAGTTGCTAAGAGGACTATTCTGGTGAACATTGCTCAATCCCACATACAGTATATAATGATGACACAGACTGCTGGGTATACTGTATAATTTTATAACAGTCTCTAAGGTGATGCCATTGGCCTGGTTTCCAGTCTAATTCTAACAGGCCCAAGCCAGCATCTCCCCAGAGAAACCTGGCCAGATCAACCATGAGAGCATGAGCACCACAGTTAGCCTCTGTGGCATGCTGTATGACTCACTGCTAAAGACTCCAGCTCAGCTACACAGGTTTAGGATTATGGCAGTGTGTATATAGTGACACTTGACATGTTTTCAGATTAATGATTACAAATTCCAATTCAAACAGTGAGGGCAAAACAAGTCACACTCCTGCACAGCTCAGTGCAGCAGAGCGATACAGGCAAAGGAAACCTGAGGAAATCCACAAAAATTAAGGAGGGGAAGTACAATGGAGGGGCAGTCAGCCATTTGCCCAATTGGTAGTCCAGCTCCTTCCTTGTGGCCAGTTTGCATTGTGTTGTCAAAAGATAAGGAACAAAACAAAAAGGAAAAATATAATCATACCACAGGATTCAGGACTCCAGTGTAGCAGTCATGCCACCATCCACCCTGACCACCTCCCTACAGCTTGCATGCATTACAGAAAGTAGCACTTCCCCGTCTTGATAAAACATTTGCTTGGGACATAACCCAGGTAGCAATTATGTTTATCTTCACAGCATAATTGGAAAATTGTATTATTATTATTATATGAACATAATTTCTGGTTAGCTAAAAAAACAAAACAAAATAAAGACTGACTTATTTTGAGTGTAAAAAGTTAGGACCCCTACCGGCAACTTCTATGATAACGGTCAGGGAAACCTGGTGCCCAGTGCAACCAAATGACAAAAAGGAGGGAAATATGGATCATAGTGTTGGTTTGCAAACATTGTTGTGGAGTGAGCAACGAGAGAGATAAGAGTTTTTAGAAAACTCAGTAATCTTTTGTCATTTTTGTTTGACTGAGGAAACTTACCATTTCATTGTCAAATTTAGAAACCTCTGCTACAGCTACCAAATCTTCCTAGTGAAATCAATTATTTGTTGAATTCTTCCAGAAGGCAAACCTGTTCTGCTGGAGTGAAGGGAGCTGAGTGGTTTGATGTGGTTACAGTATCAAGTCAGCCATGTTTTTTAGTTTAAAACAAACAACTTAATTTACCTAGATTTTGTGGCATCTCCTAATTAGGATAGTGAAGAACTAGACTAGATTATTAGTTTGATCAAAGCTATAGAGTCTATCTTTGTGAAACCAGCCAAAGGTCTCTTTCGGTCTTTACACTTGCTCATGAACTCCTACCACTCGGAGGTTACATGTCTGCAGGCCTTTACTTCGCTTTGTAAAAGGACTGGTCCCCAAATAAATATGATCCATTAATTTCATCTTGCTTTGTCACCTTCAGTGTTGGTCATCTTACTTTAAAAAAGTAATTAGTTACAGTTACAAATTACTTCTCCCAAAAAGTAATTGAGTTAGTAACTCAGTTACCACATTGTAAAAGTAATTAGTTACTCAGCAAAGTAACTGTGACGTTATTTTTTATGTTCTATAACGCTATTACGTTCTATAACATCTTTAACGTCAAAGATGTTTATATTAACTTATTGATGTGTTCAGCGCGGCCTTGGTCACCTGTTGCTGACCCGAAAAATCGAGCGTTGCTTGTTTTAACAGAGTGGCTCCGTCTCCTTCGCTGGAGCTCACACTAACTGCATTTGGGCTTGGGGTTGGGTTAGCAGCAGCAACAAGTGTTGTGTAAGCATGTGTTGATGTGAGGTGCTTCATAAGATTTGAGTTGCTTGAGGCAGACGTAGATAAAGTCTTTTTTTTCCTGGGCATAGCGTGCATGTTACATAAACATTTTTTTTTTTTTTTTTTTTGTTTTGAAAAGGGGGGGGGCGGGGGGGGGCCACAACCCCCCTTTTTTTTTTTTTGGGGGGGTGGCTGTTTTGTGTTTAGTGGTAGTCAGAGCGTGCAGTCATATGCAACGCTGTCATCATCCCCACCCCTGCTCTCTCCAGGCAGCTGATGTCACCTCGCGCTTCATTCAACCAAATTGTAGTAACGTGCCACTTTACATTCTCAGTAACGATAACGGCGTTGCCATGATGGGAAAATTCATTAGATTACTCCATTACTGAAAAAATAACGCCATTAGTAACGCCGTTACACTTAAACGCCGTTACTCCCAACACTAGTCACCTTCAGGATTGTCCACGTACAGTAGGTATCAATCCTCTCAGCAGTCCATGTGTATGTGATTTTCATATAAACTGTGTGACATATTCCACATAATGGTTAAGAAATTTGGTATTTGAATAAGGTATCTCAGTATCCTGAAGCTATACTTTGACGCATGCAGTCTGTTGTGATCTATTTTGCTTATGTCTTTATGCATCCACAACTTGTGTTGCAAGACACGCTGACCATTTTACCGTACAGAATGTGCTCTTGCGACAAGGACAGCTCAGAAAACCCTCCAGTAATAGAAAGTGAAGAAGAAAATGGAAATGAGCAGCTGATTATGCACCAGAGACCTTCTATTAAACTGCAGTGGTTGCATTGCAAATGGTGGTGTATGGCATTCTTTAAATCTAATTTTCACAGGCAATTTGATATTTAAGGTAAACACTAATAATTTACATTATTTTTTAAATGAAATTTTAATTTAATTTTAAAGTGAAAATAATGAACCCTGTGTGCAGCAGGCAGGGACTGATTGAAAGCCACTCATAACTTGATGGCAAATGAATGAATGTGTCTCTTCCTCTGTTGTTCCTCAGAGGCCTCTATCTGTCTCTGTCTCTTATTTTTAGCCCATCTCACCTTATTGATTCAAGATTGATGATCACAGATTAAGCATGGAAGTAAATATACAAACACAAAGACATTCCTGCACAGACACACACACAACACACACACACACACACACACACACACACACACATGCAAGTGTGCACACGTTGCATCAGTAAAGTGTGATATATGTCGCCAGCAGTGATATGTATTGTTAATGTGATTTACTCAAAGCTTACCACCCAGAGATATTTTATCTGATTCTGCAACTTAGATCACTGCGTAGTAACACCTTAGTACACAGTGTGCCCTATTGCCTCCATTTAAATGGCATCAGATCAGGAACTGATGCCATTAAATATCCAGGTGATATGCAATGGAAAATTCCAAGACATTTCCTATGGACTGTCAAAGAAACTCAACAGACTGTTCGGTCAAATAAAGCAGTGCCCAGCTACCCACACACACACACACACACACACACACACACACACACACACACACACACACACACACACACACACACACATAATTTCTCCCTTAATTGTCACTCTCTCCCTGCTGTCAGATGCGTCAGTGTGACAATAATGGAGCACAGAGGCATGTGAGTGAGTCCTGAGATGACGGAGAGCATGGCGTCCCCAAATCCCCCTCTGCTGCACCATGGCTCTTTGTCACGGTATAATCCTTCCTCACTTGCTGAGAGGCCAAGAAAGAGATTCAGAGAGAGGGAGAGGCAAGAAGAAGACAAGAAAAAGAAAAAAACATTCAACAATTATATATGTAGTTATAGATGATTAACAAATGGCAGAGGTAGTTAAAAAAACAATAGAGAATGGATTTTAAGGAGGTGAGTGATGCTGAGAGGGAGTCGCTTAAAGAAAACAGCTTGAAGGAAAGGGTATGACTCAGCTGCATAGGCAATTAGGACAAGGTGCAATTCTTAGAATCTAAATTAAAGAAAGCCATTTAGAAACTGTGAGACAGAAGGAGAGAAAGGGACAGCAAGAACAGAGAGAGTCAGTGGCCGTTGTGTGTGGGTAGAAGAAGAGCAAAAGGAAGAGAGAGAGGGAGCCAAAATGAAAATAAGAAAGAGTGAAAGACTAAGGCAATTAGCTCATTTGAGTTGACAGAGCCAAACCAGAGTGTTTGGAAGTGATAAGGTAGTGAATGTGCAGCACAGGCAGAAGGCGAAAAACAACTGCATCTTCTCATCCTTCTATTAATACCACTGACACGCCATTGAACACTCTTGTTTCCAATTTAGTCATTTCTAAACAACCCCCGCCCCCCCAACACCCAACACCCAACAACCCTCCCCACACACACACACACACACACACACACACACAAACACACACACACTGGCCTGGAGCACATTTGCTGGTGCTAATGGTCTGCATAATTCAAACACAACAGAATTAGTGTTGGAATAAAATCACATTTATGGCCCCTATGTTTACCAGCAGTTTATTTCCAAGCCAATAGTTTAAATTCGTGAGAGTGATTTGGAGGGTAATCCTCTGTGTATTAAGATAAATACCTCTCCTAAGAACACCATATTTCTTGCATACATTTTAAACCTGCCCTAAGACTTTTAAAAATGAGTAGTGGCATTTAAAATATTTCATATTTCTCAATGTTGACAAAATTCTTTTGCAATGATGAAAACATCAACAGCACAGTAGCAGTCTTGTCTTGTCCTCTGCTCTTGTCATTTCCGTGTGAAGTTTTCATGCTGTCACCGTGTTTGTGTTTTCTCTGGGTGCTTTAGTTTTTTTTCACAGTCCAAACACAAGCTGACCATGTGAGCTGCCGACTCCAAATTATGTGTAGGTGTGAATGTGAGTGATAATGTGTTTGTGTGTGTGATTTAGCCCTTTGGCTGGCAAACTCTTTAAGATGTTTCAATGCCGCCAACCAATGAATGCTGGGAAAAGCTCAAGCTCCCTCAACCACCACCCCAAATAGGAATGCATGGAAGAAGTAGGGGTTTACTTAAGATACATGCCAACACAATGGTCAGTCCTCATCCTCTATCCTCATATTATCCTCTATCCTATTACTCCTGAAACAACATACATGACCGTTCTATTTACTGCCCCACGGTGGCCATTTTAAATGTGACCGTAACATGTGGCCGCGCTGGCATTTGCAGTTTTAAACACGTAGTTAACAGAACTAGTTAAGTTAAAGGTTCCTATGACATGCTGCTGTTTGGTTGATTTTACATAATACTGTATCTGAAGTCTCTTTTATATAGGCCTTAGTGGTCCCCCAATACTGTATCTGAAGTCTCTTTCCCGAAATTCAGCCTTGATGCAGAATTACAGCCACTAGAGCCAGTCCCACAATGAGCTTTCCTTAGTATGTGCCATTTCTGTGTCTGTAGCTTTAAATGCTATTGAGGAGGAGAGAGGGGGAGAAGGTGGAGGGTGGGGGTGTGGCCTTGACCAACTGCCACTTTGCTTGTATGCAAGCCATGATGTCTCTCTCTTTCTCATGGGCGGGCCAAATTCTCTGGGCAGGCAAAGCAGAGAAAGGGGAGGTAACCTTGCTCCTTATGACCTCATAAGGAGCAAGATTCCAGATCGGCCCATCTGAGCTTTTATTTTCTCAAAGGCAGAGCAGGATACCCAGGGCTTGGTTTATACCTATCACCATTTCTAGCCACTGGGGGACCATAGGCAGGCTGGGGGAACTCATATTAACGTTAAGAAACCTCATAAAGTGACATTTTCATGCCATGGGACCTATAAGGCATCAAAAATACTTAGGGTTAGGAAATAATCAGGGATCAGCTTAAAATGAGTCACGTAAAACTACTAAAATGAGGAAGGAACTGAGTCATGGATGTCACCGCATTTCAGACTAAGATCCGTAAAAGTCGGTTCATTTCAAAATGTGACCGTTGACTTTTGGTTTCACATGGGACATAAACCCAGGTCTCCTGAGTGAAAGTCCTGTGTTTGTTTGGGTAACAAGCACTGAATATACTGGCCCTCATTTATGAAACGTGCTTACGACCTAGAATAGACATAGGACAGGCGTACGTCGATTCCTATGCAAAGCTCGGAATTTATCAATTTGAACGTGAGCGTAGGCTGCGATAAAATCTCACGTCTGGTCTGAATTTGTGTACGCAAGTTTTTGAGTCAGTGTGGACTTGCGTTGCAGCATATAATCAGTTTAACAGGAGAAGGAGAAGTCATCAGTTGATCACTTATGATCAATGGGAGATCTGGCTCTTTTAGAAGACCTTTATGCGCCGGTACAATAGTGCACATGTACACACACGTGCCAAGGTGGAGCGCTCCATCGGATTGATTAAGGGCAGATGGCTTGCATCAGCGGCGGGGGGGGGGACCCTACTATACACGGCAGAAAAAGTCTGCAACATTGTTTTAGCCTGTGGGGTTCTGCACAACATCGCGCAGGAAAACAGGGTGCCATAAATGTAGTGATGGAGCCAGATGACCTGATGCCCAGAGAGCAGTGCACAGACCCAACTGGGGACTATACGAAGGAGACAGGATATTATTCCTCACTTTTAAAAGGTATGGTGTTATATTTGGCAATGATACTCAGTACAGGAAACAACATTTTTATTTATTCTTCAGGTTTTTGTTTCTCTTTTAAAGTGTCATTAATGGCCACAAGCGAACAACGTATTTCTGCCATTGACCGACATATTTCGGCTTGTTTTTCCAGCCCCTCTTCTGTCAGGAGACAGGGTCGGGTTGGTGGTCCACCACGGGGGACGGAGGACACGCGCTCTCCCTCAGCTGTTGCCTCATTTTGACTCATGAAAAAAATGCGTCAAAGAAAATACACTGCATAAACTCCACTACTGTGTGTTTATTTAAATATAGGTACACCATGTAGGCCTAAGAGATTGCAATATAAGCCTGTATATTACTATTAGGACTATAGAATATATATCAAGGATGTATAAATTAAATAAACTTCAGCTGGAGTCCGATTTACTACGGCAACACTGTTCACTGCATCAGTGATCTCTTTCCATTCCGCATTCTTTCTACAGCCTTTAATACCAGTTTTCAGGCTGCCAAAAAGTACACACGTTAGTGCAAATGAACCTGAGATATCAGGGTTTCATTCTCCACCTCTCACGTCTTGCCATGTCGTGAATTGCAGGGGCGAGGCCTCAAAACCGAGAAACCATTGGGGCGTGATATTTAAAATACGATCGTTTCCAGCCGCTGCATTTATCAATGTACGACCAGTCTTACGCTCTGATTGGTGTGATACGAACATTTCATGAATCACACGTGAAGCCTGTCGTAAGATGATTTCTACGCTCATATCTGCGCTGGTTTCTACGTTAGGTTGATAAATTAGGGCCACTGTGTCTGTACTGCATGGTACATGAATAGATCTGGTGAGCACCAAAGACAGCCAGGTGGTATTTTCGGTATTCTTTGGGATACAGGCTGCAGTTCCGCATGCACAGGAAGTGTCGAAGGCAGCGAGGAAGGGATGGTACGGTTCATAAAAAAGCAGCCGAACCGCTCGGTTCGCTTGTGTCTGTTCGGAGCGTGTGCGCGTTGCACGGTTCGTCAGTACACTGTTAATGTGCACTAACCACTTACTGCCGTAGTGCCCACTTTCGACACCTATGTTTATACTTACTAGAAATGAGAAGCGGGATGAGCGTGACGAACGCAACACATGGCAGCTGATTGGATGAACGCGTCACGTGGGTCTTGCTGCTCCCGAATTTCAAAACAGACTCTAATGGCGTCTCGTTCTGAATACGATCTCGTATTTTACAAAAATAGTTCACAGAAACGTGTTTCTGAAATCATTTTAAGCGAGAAATAGGCCATACAGTTGCTGAATCTGTCTGTTTTTTTGATCAACAAAGATTTTTGTCAGATTTTGAGAGGCACCGAGCCGACCGCTCCTCAAGTGGAGTGTGGAGTGCTGCTGCTGCAGGTCACGTCACATGCAGAAATGTCAGGTGGGAGAGAGGCTGCCCAGAGTTGGAGGATACGCCAGCGTCATTTAGTCTGGTGTGTGGGAACATTTTGGATTTCTTTTTACCTATGATGACAGCGGAAATAAAACAATAGATAGAACTGCCACTGTGTGCATGTATTGTGCAACATGCATTCAATATGCTAATTTTAGCTATATATCATATGCTGAAGTATATTTCTGGAGTGTTAAAGATTAAAAGAAAAAATAACAAGAACCACACAGAACCGAAAACCGTGACCCTAAAACCGTGATACGAACTGAACCGTGGGTTTTGTGAACCGTACCACCCCTAGCAGCGAGTATGTACGAGAACACATCAAAAAGAGTCGATCTCCAAATGCAACGTAACAGGGAGGAGAGAAAAGATGGAAAGCTCCTAAAACTTAGTTCCATATAAATGCACGGATAATTTGTTGTTTTGTCGTTAGTGAAAAACAATATTGACCTTGTAGTTGAAAAAGGAGCCTCATATAAGAATGACATTTCCTCCTATGGAGTCTGTTCACATTCGGAGATCGACTCTTTTTGACTGGCAAGATGGCGGCAACTGGAAAAACCAACTGCTAAAGTGAGTTGTTCAAAACCTTTCTTTTTAGTAAACTCTGTGTATACAAACAATGTTCTCAATGCTCGAGTTCATGTCTAGAGACATTGGTGATACTGTTTCATGTTGTGTCGAGCCTTCTTAGTGTTTTAAAAGTAGCGATTTTGATGCAATCATAGTAGTGCCCCTAGCACTCCCATTGAAAAGGCCATTTGACCGAAAACGAAAATACAGTAAATCTTAAAAGTGGCGTTTCCGTCCTAATAATGCTTTTAAACGAAAGTTTGACTCGGGTACATTCACAAAAAGACTCTAGGTTGCATTTTGGCGAGAGTAATGCCGCGTTCTATTTACCTCGGAACTCGGAAGCCGCAACGGGGAATGACGTCATACCCGAGTTGAATGCGCTCTATTTAAAAGTCGGATTTTCATTGTTTTCATTAGCTAATCTAGCCCGGTTAACTATTGTTGATAACAACGCATTATGCCGTTTTTTGTGCATGCAAACAGTGTAACAACATGTCCACAGATAGAAGGTGGACATGCCTGTGTGAACGACTGATTTAGTGAGACACAAATGAGACAGAAGTGTTTATAACTTTATGTTACTGCAGCTTTCACAACTGTTAGAGAGAGGGGGCAGAAATGTTGGATTTTGAACTCAGGCTACTGCGAGGTTGTACGAGTTCCGAGCTCGTAAATACGAGGTCAGGGGGCGTGTTTCCGACTTTGACCTCGTAAAAAACGAGTTCCGAGGTAAATAGAACGCGGCATTACGCTTTAAAAGCAGAATGGAGCATGAGAGCAGTTTTATAGGAAAATAACCAAATCTAGGCTTTGTGTGCTTTTAGTGGCTTTGTTGAGATAATTGCACGTCTCTGAACTTCTACAAACTATTTCAATAAACTAGCGAGCCAATTACTCACCCGTCATGCTACAGAGAATTTCTATTGTTACTCTGACAGCTGTTTAAATGGATGCACATACCATTGACAACGTGTCAATGGTATAAGTGGCTTGATGTTTGCAATATGACGCAATGTGCTGCATCTAGGCCACTGTTTGTGTTTGCGCATGGGCACAGGTCAGTGTCATCTGTTTTCACTCACTGCCACATATTCTTCACATTAACAACCCACAACCCTGACAGTTAACATGTTGTCTATCAGCATTGTGTTTGTATGTGTTGGCATATGTATGTTCTTTCAGCCAATAAAGACACTCAATCACAACATCTGTTAGGGAATGAAAGCACCATAAAAAGCAATTATGCACATTGTGTACATACAAAACAATGCAAGGTTAAATCATATAATATGTGCAAAATATACAAGACTTTGACTTGCCTTCACAATACCTAAAGCGGAGAGGGAAGGGGGGGGGCGGGGTTGAGTACTGTAGAATAACGGAAGCCTGAACACTAGAACCACCATAGCCCACACCATTGAAAGTTAAATGGAATTATACTGTCATTGTTATTGCTGTTTCCTTTGGAATGCAATTGTATTCAATATTAAATAAATTAAATGTAAATATAAATGAGTCAATATAATTCAAACAAGGAATAAATAGGTTTATTATTTTAGGGGACTTTCATTTTACATGTCACGTTTATTTATTTGCCTCTATATTTATTTCGATTTCTTAGATTCAAATGAAGGGGGTGTGGCTATCTCACAGCTTTAGACCAAAGCAACTAGCTAGTACAGCCGTGCTCCTTCTCCCTGCCTCCCTCCGTCTCTCCCCACTGCTGAGACAACTTGGCTGTGAAGAGAGTGGATACCAGCTCTGGAGATGGACCTTCAGTACAGCTGTACATTAGTAACTTAATTTCAGCCAGAGCAAACCCCAGCGTCGGGGCCATGTTCACAGTGCACTGGTGGCCAGCAGAAGTGCTAACTAGCTGCTACCTGAAGAAAACGTTAGCAGCTAATGTTAGACCCAGCGCCAAGGTCTGATTCCTGCAAACCTTCTGTTGCTGCTGCTAAGTTTGCTCATCCGGCGTAGCAGCATTCCTTGCGTAACAGTCTGAGCAGCAGGGAACACACTAGCTAGTTAGCCTGGGAACCAGACAAATCTGCCGAGCTCATGTTTTATTTTCTCTGGCAGATAGTGATATGCTAGCGATGCCAGGCTACTAGCTAGTTGCTTTGAGTCTGAATCTGTGAGATAGCCATGTCGATTTATTTGAGTGCAAATAAATAGAGAGGGAAATCAATGAATTTGACATTATGGAATTAAAGTCCCCTGAAATAAATAAATGTGCACTTATGAAATGAAAGTCCCTTAAAATAAATAAATAAATCTGTACATTGAAATAAAAGTCCCATGAAATAAATAAAAGTAATACCTATTCATTTAATTATTGAACTATAATGACTCATTTACAGATTTATATTTACATTTATTTATATATGTTTTGCCTCATTTATTTATTTCATGATGTATTCCATTTACAATTTTTTAAAATGTATTTATGTATTTAGTCATTTATTTAATATTGAATAAAATGACATTCCATAGTTATCCTCCTGCCATCACTTTTCCTAAATACCAACAATACCTATTCTGCACATTCATATATTAATAATATGATAATGTTTGGAAAACCAAGAGGTTTTCCACCCCCTTTATTCGCCAGCAACACAGTGATTTACGTTGGTACTCTCCGTGCATAGAGATGCTGGCACGGCACCCGCAATATTCATTTAAATATTCGCAGTTAATTAGTCCCGAAGCTCCAAAGCCAAAATAAATGGTATAAAGGACAGCCCTTGAAATAACACAACTCAAGGTCAGATAGTGGCTGTCAAGCTAGAAACCAACAGTTAACCACTATGTATTCAATTTTCATTTTCATTTAATCCTCTTGACCCCCTTGGGAGCATAAGACGTCCACCATGGATCGCCACTATGTATAGCGTTACAAATTATTTGTAATTACTATTATTATATTTATCTCTACTAGTATTTGTACTAGTAGTTAGCAGTGATGGAGTACTTGAGTCCTGAACTTGAGTCGCTATTCTCTGGACTCGACTCTGACTCGAACTCAGGTAATGGTAACTCCACTTGGATTCTTCTTTGGTGACTCAGACTGGTAGTTAGGCCTGTCCCTTTTCACAAAATCAAGGTCAAATCAGTGTTGACTAACACATAATTCATTCCACTTAAGTTAAACACATTCTGCATAGTTTAGGTATGTTGTAGGATTAACGTCTTTGTTTTTCTCTTTAGCCTACAGTCTACAAGAATATAGTCACAATTTGAAATACAAAAATCCTACATTTGCTAGCACATGTTAAAATGTATAATTATTTTCCCATTGTTGTTATTGAACTGCCAAAATAACACTTTTCCACCATACAGATACAATAAACACAGACATGAAATCGGTACTTCTACCGTACATTTGAAAATATCATAGTTGTTTATCATGGATTTTCCCTTTAGGAAAGACGCATTACTTTATTAAGTTGTGAAACACGTCAAAAATGCTCCCTCAAATTGAAACACTACAGCTCTGCTTTGTGTGATTTGTTAAACAGTATAAATTATTAATATGTCCTTTATCACTCTGGTCTATCTTCCACAGCATGAATTCAGTACATACAAGCCAGTGAATAGCCCCATTGAGCTTTATTTGGAGTGGCTGTCTAACCAAGGTCCTCAAAGTAAATATGAATACAGTACATTCTGTCAGGGTCACAGTTAGCTCCCTATTCACACAGCTCTATGTCTACCACAATTTCCTCAACAGCCAATCACCATAGCACTGGAATCCAGGGGAACCATAGCAACCGCAAGGCCTTGGATGTTATTGGCAGGGTCAATGGAATGAAAAAGAAAAGAGACGGAAGTCAAGTTTAAGAAAAAAAAAAAAACTGAATCCATGGAACTGCCAAAACTGCCACCGAGCTGTGGACATGTGACAGTGAATCTGTTAATGAAGCTACTATGACCTCAAACAAAAACTGTTCTATTGCTTAATAATTTAACTGGGTAAAGCAACAGTGGAAACTACAGGGGCTGGACACCAACCAGTCCAATACAACAGTGCTCCAAACTGCAGCTTCAAAAATACGTCAACAAAAATCCAACATTCAAAGCACATTTAAAGTAGTTCTTTCTGGCATTATATATTTGTGGCTAAGCACGAACTAAACCTAAAGTTAAGCAAAGGACAAAATTACTAAATATATATTAACACTTAGCTAATATGTTTCATCAGCAATGTTTGGGTGTGGTTTGATCAGATTTGATTTACAGTGGTATGTCCCTGTCAACATAAGCAAAAAACCCCAAACCTCATATAATGATAACAATTTAGTGTCCAAAATCTCAATTTACTGCTAACTACAGAGTAAAATATTGAGTTATATTGGGAGTAGTGAATGGGTGAATAAGGGATGGATTTTGGATACAGCCAAAAACAGAAATCTCCCTCACAATCAGAATGATTCTAACTATGTTAGAATATGTCGATGTAGGACTACATTACTTATATGAAGAAGGTGATTAAGGAAATAGGTTTTCAGGGTTCTTTAAACTTCACAAAAGCAGAATTTATTACAGCTTTCGCACTGGATTGCAAAGGTGTTTCTGTTTTTGTGTGAATCACCTGCACAGGGATATGATAATCACCATAAGTGAAAGAATACATTTAATTAAAGCTACATAGCTTAGCCACTGCAGCTTCTATTGTAGCCTGCTCTTAATTGTGCATTCATATTTCTTTTTAATTATTTATTCCGTTTTGTTGTTGTTTTTGTTTGTCTCTCAGCGTGTGTTCCTGCAGGCATTCTGCTCTGACTGTCACTGCTATGGAGGACATTCTCTTTCAAACACACACACACACACACACACACACACACACACACACACACACACACACACACACACACACACACACACACACACACACACACACACACAAACACACACTGCATGCAAGATAGAGAGAGACAGACAGAGAAAGAGACCTCCAGGAACAACTTCCAGCTGCCACCCCTTATCCAGAGCTGTACTGGTCCAAAGAGAGCACACTGGCCTACATTACAATGACACTGACATACATTTTACACTGGAATTTAAGACTGTGTCTGCTTTAAGGAAGCATAATGGTAGTGTTATATTTTGCAGAAGAAATAATTTTTTTCCAAATGTATCATGTCATGTGGGCAGTGTTGTGCCTGAATGCGTTCATTGACCGATAGTTCATGAACTCGTTCATATTTTCGTATTACTGCCTGATGAACGTTACCGTGAACTCGTTCATTCTGGTGTCTGTGAACGGCACGCTCTCTCAGTTTAACTTTGTTCAATAGGGTGCCAGATTTCTATAGAGCCTTCCAGGCGAAGACCCGGCTAAAACACACCGTAAACAGGCCTTAATATGTAGCGGAAAAAACACCCAATCTGGCAACACCAGCCACCAGTGTCGCACCGCCGCATGCATCATCAAAACAAAAAGCAGCATGGAGGCGACGAAGCAGCAAGGAGGCGTCGTATGATCATTTAAACGAGTTTTATGACAAGGTTGGTGAGGATGCGAAAAATCGTACATTTCTGTGCAAACTTTGCCCGCCGGCTTTCAAAAAGAAAATCTGCACTTCAGTCACATCCACAGCAAACCTGAAACGGCACATTGAACTGATTGGATATGAAGATGAAATCTGACGCATAGTTTCAGTGTTAAAACTGATAAAATAATTGCTGTCTGTGGTTCTATATGGGCTGTGGCAATAATTTAGAAAAAATAATAGCTCGCAGCAACATATGGAAAAAAAGAACTATGAACTAGTTCATTTTTGGAACTGTGAACTGAACTTTGAACTAGTTAATGTAGAAAGTGAACTTTCCCAACACTGCATGTGGGAATGCACACAGGTGCCTGAGCAATGGAGCAAGTGGAGCAAATGCATCCCCATTATTCAATTAGTGGGAGCTAAGTTATAGTTTAGCTACCCTAATTTTTGACTTTTTAAAAATCAACTTATTATAATGTGAAGCGATTATATTTAAGCAGCCTATATCAACGATCTTTTTTTAGCAACTGACAAAAACAAGTAATCAAAAAAATCACACATTTTAGGACCACCCTTTGAGTTGGTTCAGTCCAGTGCCTGAATTGAGCTAAAAGAGGTGCAAGTACCCTAATGGAGCTCAACAGTGTGGTTCCGGAAGTAAAAATCCCATTGATTTTCTCCATAAGGATTTAGATTATCAGCCATAATATCTAAACCATCGGAGATAGACTGACCACGAGCTACGTGGTTGTGAAACGAAAATTTCTGCTCCAGTAGAAGCTAGAAGTCTGTATGAAATCAGCCTTGTTTTAAGAAAACATGTTTTATCCACGATCTTATGGAGAAAAACTGCACTATCAACAATCCTAAGCGTAACAGCAACGTCTCTGATTGGTCTAACTCGCTGTTACCATAGAAACATTTACCGTGACGGAAGAGAACCAAAGAGTTGGCTCTTTTAAGTGTAACATAGCTATTGATGTTTTGCTTTTGACTTGTTGATTTCATTATTGAGGAATATATTCTAGACTAGTGCAGGTGGCTGTTTTTTGACTTAATCCAAGAGGTTAGGGCGTGTAGAAATGTAGGAAATTGTTTTAAATTACAATTTTCTTTCTGGAGGAGGACCCACAGACCCCATGCCAATTATGTATCTTTCCAAGTTTCCTCCCCCATTTTAAAACAACTAGGCACCCATGGACTTGAACACATACAGTAGGTGTAAGGGCTTTGCATGTTTATGTTTTCATCTGGAGTGAATCAGGGCAGAGCAGAACGTCCTTCCCTATTACAGTAAAGTGAGGTCAGTCTCATACCCTCTCCAGCGTGTGACAGGAACTAAGCACCAGCTACAATTTCTTCATACTCTCAAAGGAATAATATTCTGACAGTATCATTTTTTTCAGAAGGTCACTCACCTGGTGCACACAGCCATGTCGAGGAATTAGAAACAAGCAAAGCCCCATCATGTATCTGAGCTGTGTTTCACAAAATGTAAAAGTCTGCTTCTCTTTTCCATATTTTGCTGAAGTAATTCAAAGAAGTGCTTTGCAGTATAATCAGAGGGAATCCCTTTGTTTGTCTTCTAATTAAATTTGCATACAATATTTTCTTTGTTAATTATGTAGAGAAAGTGTTCGGAAAATTGAATCAATAGTAGAAAACAATGACAACTTAAAATGAACCTAGTTGGGACTGGTAATTATTTCTGTAGACTATCTGTAGGTGTGCGAGACTAGCAGTCACCTCTTCTCTACTGTCTACTATCTCCTGTCTTTGTTGTCTTATTTTACTTTGACGCAAGGACCAGTCTAATTGAAAAACATGCAAAACCCAACTTGTTTTGAGGCTTTCATTCAAGCTTGTTTATGTCTCTAAACTTGACTTTTTCAGTGTGTTCACATCCCATTGTTTTTGTAATACAAAGTTTGGGTTATTTTGTTTAATTTTTCTTTCATTTAATAGCTAAAATTCCAGGGCCATTTTAACAAAAAAGAATGAGTCCTCCTAATTTGAAAATTGGCATTTATCATTTGGCAAATTTAAGTTGCTAGACATTTAAGAGTGTGAGCATAGGCTCGGATCAGGCCAAAGTATAGCGCTATGGTAAAAGAGTGCAGTCAGGTGTAGGCTGACTAATCAAGCGTTGAGAGAAGAATGAGAATTGAGTCTAGGCCATTTCTCTCACTTCTAAGAGGACCATGGATCATTTCTTACAATCCCTTTGTGGGCACAAAAAGGCATCAGTCAGTGGAGAAACTGTGACAGAATTGCTGTGGCCTGCCACCTGACCAACACCTCTTACTGCTGCGAACTTCATTAACAGATATGGATCTCGAGGCACAAGGACTTGTTCCCAATAAACCCTTAACCTCATAGAACGCCGGCCGTCGAGCCTTATCCCAGCCCCTTTCCTGTTGTCTCTCTGCAGATCCTGTCTGGAGTGAGACACGCTATATAATGGCAGCTTAGCCATTCCTTTTACCTTGTCCATCCCCTGCCAATATGGATAGCATTAGCCTCTGACATACTGTTTACTTCAAAAAGATGCATCGCATCTTTGGCTAGAGCTTCACCAGTAACACATTGGCTGAAAATCAATAGGAGGGTAAAACAGAAACAGGTGGGCATTAGTGTGCATGCTCTGAAAGACTATACAAATCTGTGACAGTTGCTGTGCCAAACACATAACACGAGAAAGAGAACGAAAGGGGAAGAGACTAAGAGACTGCCTTAAAAGACAACCTAGTCGTACCGCTATATTCAGGTGGTTTCAGTCAATGATTTTAAGTCAATTAGCGAGTGATAAAAGGGAGGGGACAGAGGAAGGGAGACGGCAGCGGTTATGACAAGACATCTTCACAGCTCATTTGCAACACGGCAACATATAGCAAAATTCAAAGCATATGACTGACTCAGCAGCTGCAGATAAGACGGCAGTCACCCCAGAAAACAGATTCATATTAACCCTGCTGATATTGTCAGGGAAGGACTATTGTTGGGGCCCTGGTTTTTTAGCAGTTAACACAATGGCCATTCCACTCCAGCCCTCAGTCTCTTTACCCTCGACACTGGTGAAGCAAACCTGAATTGACTGAATGGTTGATGGTATTATGTTATATCCAGGCATGTTTCCCCTTTCGATGTTAACATTGAAGAGGAGGAGGAGAAATAAATAAAAAAGAAAGGCACTAGTTGTCAGTTTTCTTGTATGTGGGTGGTTATTAGGTACATTAAAGGCTTTACAAACAGCCAATAGCCCTTTTATGAAGGCACGGCCAGAGCCACACTGTGCTGGGGAAATAATAAGAGGCTGCTCTTTTGCAACCCACACATACTGTAACAACCAAAAACACTCTCTTCTGTCAAAGCAAAGAGAAGCCTTCACATTCTGTTGGTGATTGAATATTCAGCAGTGTATGCGCTCACATTTCGAAAAAAATGAAGAAACACTCGACATAGTCACAGGAGCTCCATCTGCTTGTTGAGGCCCAACTGTACTCACACACTGCCAGGTGTGAGTACAGGTACACAAGTACACTAACACCTCTCCATTCATCCATTCAGAGCTGAGGAAACCTCTAAAATGAAAACATCATTAGAGGAATTTCCTTTATGCCTGCAATATGTTATGTGCCTTAATTTGTTTATATGCACAATAAATCTTATTTAAACAATACATTTATTTAAAAAATTAAGAAACTCCTAAGAAAAAAAAAACAGACTCCCACTCAACCTGTATTCCAGACTGTTACATAATTGCCGTCCCTGTTTTGTTTTACTGCACCAGAGGAGTACCTACTGTAATGCAGTCATCTTATTGTGAATGAAAGAGAAAATATATGCAAATATAGATGCCAGTCAATGCCACACAGCAAATTATTAACTGACTCTTGATGGTACAGGAAGTTCAGCCTGGAGGTTTTAAATGAAGCCATGTGTTTGTGTCAACTCACCATGTACCATAATTATCACAGGGGTCATACTGTAATTTCCTCTTTATCCCCAAATAGCCTCAGCAGCAACATAAACCTTTTAAATGACCAATAATCTGTATGAATATCATTCATCTAAATCAATACAAAAGTAGGAGTAGTGAGTGGTTGTATGAAGGGCAACAGTATAAGGTCATAGGTAAGGCGTTTCAGTCACCACAGAGACTCGGCACACTAATTTATGGTAGCTGGCCTTTTAACTGCATGACGTCAAGATAATTCAGATAGTTCAGAAATGCACTGACACATACAGAATCTGCAAAAAAATAGATTAAAAAAATCAGTCTGATTTCCCTTTGTTAGGTGATATATTTAGATTGTATTCAAGTATGTATTTAGTACAGCCTTTAATGTACCTCATATCATGGTGTATATATATATATATATATATATATATATATATATATATATATATATATATATATATATATATATATATATACTTGCATTTGATAAATGTAAGATTTTAATAGGAACTACAACCTGCAGGTGAGCATGTAAGAAAAAGAAACCCACAAACTGTAGAACTGTGGGATACATGTATTTTTTTCCCCCTTCACAGTCACTGAGAAATCAATGTTAAGAACTAAGCTGAGGCATCAAAGACCAACAGCCTATCTGACCTGCATAGAGCCCCACTGTGGGGTATAATGCAGCATTGTACACCAGTTACTTAAAGACCCATTCATGCAGACACTAAGTAAATGCATAGGACCGTAAGATGGGGGGCGGTTTGGGGTAGGATACGATTTACAATACTGCCTCCAGCCTTTACGATTAAACAACTTACACACAAATGGAAATATATTCAGAGAGAAGAAAAAAACATCAGATGAAAGTGTTTCTGATTAGAGAAATACAAACCAAAGGTTTTTATTTTTCATAGCCTCCTTTGTCTCTCCATAAAAATAGTGTTGCTCAAAATAAACTGTTAAAAGAAAAAGAAAGTCATGTTTCAATGTAGTCCATGGAAAAGCCCCAGTTTCAGACATTCATTTTTGTATCACTTCAATCCTCTGTTTTTTTCTCCAAAAGCAGAACGGTCAGCAAAGCTCTGTATCACTGCACCACGTCTGTTCCTTTGAAAAAATTAGCATCGGAATGAGCCCTTGCAGAGACAAGTCAGGCAACTGCTGTAATGCATTATTAAATTAGCCCTAAACACTACACAAGCCATTAAGAAGCATGTCAAAACCTAAGGGAAAAAAAATAACACAAAACGCAACCAATAACAGAACAAAGTATTTGCAACAACTGTTATTAGCCTGCACTTCATCTTTACCAGTTAAACCAGTGGGGAATCTTGTGCACACTAAATAAACATGTTTAGATACGCTACAACTAAGAAGCACTGGCACTGTCAAATAAACGCAGCTTAGCTCCAGCGAACAGCGAGGGTTAAACCTTAGCTGCAGAAATTCACTGCAGTCCAAAAGCATTTGGCTGATAGCTACTGAACAGCACATTCTATCTGTGCCATTACGCTGCTATCCTTGGACAAATGTTTCTATCTATCTAGATTTTGCTTGCGTGTCTTTTTGTGTTCCTAAGTCAGGAGATACCATTTTATTGCATATAATATTTGGCACAATAAAAACTGGAGCTTACCTTTGGGGCTGTATTTAGAAACTGGTGCCTGTATAAAGATTGTTTTTAATTGCATCCTAAATATGGTCAAAAAACAAATAAAATGCCTCTTTTCCTACAGTAGACAGTACCATCTTCTATTATCAATCACAAAAACAATTCAGTATCTTTGTCTTTTTTAAATAGAAGTCACCAGTTATTAGAAAATAGTTTCAAATTACTTTCTTTTCTAATATAATCTGCATGTCTCGCCACTGCCCGACGGTAGTTTCATTTATATATATTTGTATTTTTTTCATATTTATATACTTATGTATAGGCATGTACAAGAAACAAAAAACTGTCTCTGTTTTGCACTTCTGTACAAAAGAAAGTTACCGTTTTGTTCTTTGTGCATTCTATTGCATGAAGTGGTGAGCAGATACGTGGAGAGGAGAGGTTGGAGCAGAGTCAGAGATAGATCCAGAGGGAGCATTGCTCAGATTTGGGTCTCTTGAACCTTCTCCTTGCCGTGAGTAGTCTTAATGACGTAGGGATCAGCAATGGTGCTGATGTGGCTGTGATGCTGTCTGACTGAGCGATGAAGAGAGTTGTTTTGGGTCCAGTGGGCTCCGTAGCCCCCTTGGTGGGATGAGGAGGACACGAACCCAGGCTTAAAGGTGTTGCTGTTGTGTTCCACTAATGTAGGCAGTACCAACCCTGTGTCATCAGAGCCACTAGATCCGGAGGTGGGTGGTGGGACAGGAGGAACTTCTTCCTCCATCTGTATGATTTCTATGGTCCTGGCTGCTGCCACCGTGCTCCTCTGTTGATGCCGCTTACGCAACTTATAGAATCCTATCAACATGGCAGCTGCCAGCAAGGTAACAGCAACAAAACAGCCTATGATGATTTTGGTGGTTTTCATCACCTCATCCAGGCTGGCGGCTGGCACATTAGGGACTCTGGCAGTGGGGATTGACACCTGCCTTGGGGTTTGAGTGTTTTGGAACAGCACAGTAGGTGTGGAGATAAAGACGGGCTGAAAGACAGAGGGCGAGGCAGGGATAGTAGGCTTGGGTTTAGGGGTCTCCTCCACTGTGGGCTCCAAAACTTCCACTGTTACGGTGGTAAAATAGGACAGATTAGATGTGTTAAGTTCAGCATTGCTGACATTAAGGTAGGCTGAGGCGTTGGAATTTCCAGCCATGTTGCTCACCATGCACGTGTAGACTCCTGTGTCCAAAGGGAGAACATTGGAGAAGTTGAGTGTCCCATCGTTAAGGACAGATATCCGTGGGTGAGCCGAGCCATGGGTCAACACAGTCCCATTGGGGAGAAGCCATCGAACTGAGCTCATGGCAGCTGTGCGACACTTCAGTTCTGCCACCCTCGCAGCCGAGATGTTCAGATCTCTCGGAGCATCAAGTATGAATGGTGCTGAACACTGAAAGGTGGTCTGATCAACTTCCACCAGGTACCGTCCTCTCATGTGGGCCGGGGTGTGGCAGCGCCCACAGCAGGTGGAATTTGTGGGAATGTATTCTCTGAGCCACCAGGAGAGCCACACTACATCACAGTCACATCGCCAAGGGTTGTGGTGCAGGTGTAGCTCCACCAGGTACTGTAGAGGTGTGAAGAGGTTATGGGGGAGGGACGACAGGTTATTATGGGCTAAATTCAGCTCCACCAAGGCTGTGATGTCATCAAATGCATTCCTCTCGATGGTAGTGATGGCAGAGTTCATAATCCACAGTTTACGTAGATTTTTAAGCCCACGGAAGGCCCCAGGCTTCAGTTCAGGAAATAGATTCTCTGATATTTCTAGCTCCTCCAATCCTGTCAGTTGTGAAAGATGAGGAAACTCCCTCAGGTTGCACATCCCCAAGTTGAGATACTTGAGGTTTTGAAGGCCCTCAAATGCCCCATCAGAGATGTACTCCAACTTTCTTAGTTCTCCCAAGTCCAGTCTCATCAGGGAGGGGACGCGGTTGAAAGCATAGGAGGGGATGCTCTCAATGGGATTGTTTCTAAGCCACAACTCTCTCAACTTTGACAGGTACTCAAAAGCTCCACTGGGTATGACTGTCAGTCTGTTGTCAAACAGCTCCAGTGTATTGAGGCTGGTCAGGCCGTTGAAGGCTCCCACTTCAATCTGTCTGATAGCATTTCTGCCCAGCTGCAGTACCTCCAGGTGATGCAGGTGCCTGAAGGTATCTGCCAGTATAGTCTCTATGCTGTTTTCCATCAGGTTCAAGTACCTGGTGTTGGCTGGGATGTTTGGGGGAACCCTAACCAGGCCTCGGCGGGTACACACCACCTTGCTGAGCTGGTTAGTGCAGGAGCACACACCTGGACAGTTCTGTGGATTAGCTGAGCCCATCGCAGGGCCTGTGGACTGGCACATACTGAGAGCAGGCACCATGAGGGAGAGCACGGCGAGCAGGGCTGCATTCCAGGTAGGCTGCACACTAACCTGGCCCAAAGGACTCATGGTGTGGAGGGCTCATTATTCTGCATGGTGGGGGGAGACGGCACACACCAGAGGACAGACCACCCTAGCCTGGCTGGAGCAACTCAAGGCTCCCAAGTTCCATCGACAGTGCAGGGAGATGCTACATCAAAATGTATGTGTGTGAGAGAGAGAAGGGAAAAAAAGAGGGACCGAGAGGGAGACAGAGCGAGAGAGATTAATGCAAGAGAAGTAGCAGAGGAAAAGCAGTGCAGCAATGTAAGAAAAAGGTTGAATAACAGCACCAGTGACGTACCTCATTAGTTTGGAAGTGGTCCTTTTTGCCTCTTTCCAAATGTTAAAAGCAACAGTCATGCACCTTGTTCATTTATAATTCCCTTCCATGGAAAGACATCAGATTAATGTTTTCTTGTTTTCCCTCTTTAAAAAAGTGAGGTGGCCCTCTATTAGCCAAGGGTACAAAATGGCTCCTGGTATTAAAGACTGAAAGCAGCATGAAAAGCACTCACAGGCAGAGGTAAGGCCATGAAGGCTTGGCAGGTGCCTGGATCCCTTCTGCCCCCACTAACTGCCCCCCGCCAGGCTGCAGAGTCCAACATGCAGCTCCACTGTGGATAAATCACAATGATCCATAACGCAGTGTAACACGACAGAGGAGGAGAGAAGAAGTGACAAACTGAAATAAATTAAAATCCCCAGCTCTGTCGGCTCCTGATACATGTGTTGGCTCGTCTGCTGGTCGCCTGTTTGGTGGAGAGACCTCCCTCACTGTGACTTTGCCAAGGGCTAGTCGGTCGCTGATTAGCCCTGTTGTGACAGAGACTGAGAGACAGAAAAAGGCTAAAGAACTCCCGGCACAGTCATCCCCCTCTCCTCTCCTCTTCTGTGTTCCTTTTGCTTCCTCCCAACGTTGGGCTGGCCCTGGTCAGAGCAGCTGCAGGCTGCCGTGTGCACAGTTAGCAGTAATCCGTCTATTCCTCCTGGGGGGGGGGGGGTTGGGGGTGGTGGGAGAGATGGTGGCGCTGGGTGGGGGTGGAGAAGGGGATGCGCTGCACTGTTGGAGCTTCGCAAAAGGCTGTCGGAAGAGAGAGAGAGCACTCTTGCCCTCTTCTGAAATGAGAGAAAAGAGAGAGGATGACGCTGGGAGGATGTGTGTGGAAGTGGTCTCCCTATCTGTATCCAAAAACAGAGAAAGCTATTGAGGATTCTTCTCTCCACTTGCCGTTTGTCCCCTGGGCTGTCTCCTGCAGTGTTCTTCTGCTTGCTTATTTGTTAGTTTTTCTCCAGGGCTGAGGTAGTAAGTTGTGGCAGTTAGCCATGTGTGTGGCTGTCAGACTTGCGGCTGGCTGGTGGACTACTGCAGTAGCCAGAGTAGAACAGAGAGAGAGAGAGAGAGAGAGAGGGGGGAAGAGAGGCAGAAAGAGAGAAATTGAGAGAGGAGAGAGAACCACTGACAGATCAAGAGCAAGAGAAAGATAGAGTGCGCGAAGGAGAGAGTGTGAGAGATGGAGAGGAGGAATGCGAGCACTCAAACAGGCAGCCCACCGTCACAGAAGCAGCAGGAGCAGCATTCTAATCCACATCTCCTCTTCTTGTTTATTCTCCAATCTCTCTCTTTTCTCTATTCCCCCCCCCCCCCTCCGTGTCGGTGTTGCAGGCAGCTAAGATGCTCGCTCTGCCCCCTCCCTTTGTCCTTCAGTGGGAACGTGAATGTACTGCTGACGCACTCCTCTCAGCTGCTCAGCCAGCCTCAGAGCAGTGCATTGGTTTGATGCAGTGTTCCTGTGTATTAACACATTCAACCTCCCCTCCTCTCGTATCCCTCCTTTTCCCGCCCCTTCACTGTAACTATCTTCTCCTCTCTTACTCTCTTTTTTTCTGTCTGGTTTTCACGTGTTCTGTCCCTCACTGTCTTTCTTTACTCTTACTCTAAAGATCACTTTACCTGTGCCAGTCCATCCCTCTGTCTTACTGTCTGTCTCCCCCAAACTATTGTTAAATTGGAAAGCTTCCCATTCCAATGTATCATACAAAGACAAGAGGTCAGACTTTCTACTCCAGTTCCAGAGTGGTTGTGTGTTCTGTCTCTCTGTCTCACGAGCGCAGCAGTGCGCCAGTGTTTTCCAGTGGAGATGCAGCTTGCTGCTATTCCTCACCTCTTGTAAGGAACAGTTTGGTGAGTGTTTCCCTAATGCATTATTACCATAAGGGACAAGCAGCCAGAGTTGTTTGTTGTATCTGCTTTACTTATTTTGTCTGTTTATTAAGTGTATGTGAGTGTTTTGGAGGTGTGTGTGTGTGTGTGTGTGTGTGTGGGCGCGTGGGTCTGTGACATCATAGAGGACTGAAATGCTGACTCTGCTTCTCTGTGTCTGCTGGGCAGTCTTCTCTTCAGGGAGGAGAAAGATGAAAGAGCTTGCACAGTTATCTCTTAGAAAGATGAGAGAAAGACGGAAAGATAGAGGAAAAGAGACTTACCGAGAGAGTGGGGGAGAGAGATGGAGCCGGGTAGGAGGAGATATATCCACGTCCTTGGTGAAATAGGGGAAAGGAGCCTATAGAAGGAGGAGAGGAATGAGATAAATATGGATAGTAAAGAAGTATGAGGGAAGCAGATGAGGGAACACACTGCATAGTAGCCTTCTCAGTGAAATGGCACAGAAAGGCAGAGAAAGAGAAGGATAAGGAGTTGGGGTAAGGAGTAGGAGAGACGAGAGGAGCGTTAATAATGTTGGATTAAGTATCATTTGAATGCAGGAGAAGGAGTCTCCCTCATTTGGTTAATGACCACATTCTCTCCCTCTCCTTCTCTCTCATGTCACATATATATTTGCTATTGGGGTTGTGGTCTATAGAAAGAAAAGAAAAAAATAGCATGCATACAATAATAAATGTGCCACTTTCTATTCTCATTTTAATTCCAATTAAAGAAATAAAAAGGACATGACTGAAATTTTGCATCCCACTAAAGATGATATAGACAAAGTCATGCTCCATGTCCACATTGGACCATAAAGAAGATGGAGTGATACTGAAGCTAATTTCAATGAATGCAACTTACAGTTTACATAAGTTGAGCATGAGGGCTAATGCACTTACTGTAAGTGATCCTGTGTTTGTGTTAACATACATAAAATTGCATAATATCAACCTGAATACGTGATAATGCTCAGTATTATCTTCTGGATGTGTGGATATATTCCCTTTGCATTTTACTTGCAACATTCAAATTGAAGGGTCGTGACATTGAATTAAGGAAGAATGCCAACTGACCTTCATCGCCCTACGCAACAGGTTCTCACTCCCATCTCGTAAAAAATACGGACGCTTGGTAAGGTGCCTTTGTCGATGTTATTGATGCTAAAAGTCTCCTTTAGCATAACGGGACGGTTAAAGAAGGAAGCAACTTTAGGAAACGTGACAAGCGGGACACGAACCCCGGTCTCCTGGGTGAAAGTCCTGTGTTTGACCCATCCGATAACCCAACCAACCTCCCTACGCGGAATTTCGGCCTTACGTACAACTTGCTAAACCCTGTGTAGCTACTTGCTCTCCCCAGTACGTTATACAAACACGCTGAAGGACACCTTTTTCGTCACTTCAGCCACTGTCCAAACGTCCGTTGCCCTACAGTATTTTGGAGAAATACCATTGTCTGAGCAACAAAGGGAATGAGTGAAAACGTACGTATATCTCACTGTTTCTTTTGTGCATCAAAGGAGGACTTTGAGAGGACTGAAATAACAGATGAAATACAAAGCCGCAAAAATTTGTGTTTTGAGAGATAACATACCAAATAGACAAGAAAAGCTTTTCAAAAATGTGCCAATTACAGCTCCTGTACCTATTATATTCCTAAAGTTGCTTTAGAGTGTAGAGTGGCTAGGAGGAAGAAAGAATAAGAGAGGGAGAGCATGGTGAGGGTGAAGGGGAGATAACTATTAGCTAAGGTGGTGCAGGCAGGGTTGGTCAGATAATTGATGGCCATGGTTGTAGCTGCTGTGTTAATGCTATTACAGGGGGCATGAGCATGGAAAGGTCAGTTGGCACACTGAATATATGACATTTCCTCCCTCTGTCTTTATGGCTGTCTCTCCCTCTTTTCACCTCTATCTTTCTTTCTGTTTCCATGGATTCATAGTCAGGAATATCAGCCACATCCTCTGTAGTCCAGTTCTCCCTTTGAATGTGTGGAATGAGGTTCGGGGGGAGGATTTATTGCCATGTGAAAATTAATAAATAGTGTGTGGTAAATCATAAGGGGTTTTATGGAATTACTCCATAGAATGATATAGCATCTTGTGTTACAGTGTGTCAATTCCACAACATTAATAAATCTTAAATGTGTCTTCCAATGTCATATATTATGAGCTGGGTTATCCGTTTAGCTAATTTCAGTTTTGGGGTTTTTCAAATTAAATTGTAAATGAAAACAGTGTCAACATCAGTGGTCAGAGACTTTCGCTTCCCACTGATAATTTATTGCACCATAGCACTTACTTCCACTTTAGTTTATCAAGAATACAAACATATGACATTATTATTCTGTTAATGGACAACCAGCTGCTTTTTTTCATACAAACTGCATTGTGTATGTGGTTTAATAATTTGTATTAACTTAAGCATGAGTCAATACCATCATCTATAGTTTTAATGCAATACATGTTGTAGTTGAAATAAGCTTCCAAAGTACAAAAATATTACAAACATTCTAAGTCTAAATGTCTTTGAGGGAAAAAATAAACTGTAAGAAACTACAGAGGAGCTGAACATATATGAACATGCCCAAGGCAAATGCTTTATTTACTGTAATCTGACATAATTGTAATTGTTACAAAACTGAGCGACATAGCACAGAAAATAATACCAATATATTCCAACCATCTGAGCCACTTAATGAGTGCCTTTGTTACCTTCAGTACATGGTTTAATAGATGTAATCAGATCAAATGTGGAACTATGCCCTGAACTGTCCAATGACTTCTGGGCATACATATCTGAAGCAGATTCTCATTGTGGAGCTGTTATGACCTGGTCTGAATATGTGAATTTAGGGGATCAAGCCCTTAATACGGGACAATGAATGAGGCCCAAACCCTGTGACCCTTTGCAACGGCTGTCAAACTTCAAACTCAAAAATGCCAAGACATTCAAGGCTCTGTACTGCGGAGGGGTTGAGAGTGTGTTTACAATCTTTGGAGGGTGTGGGTCAATACCACAATGGGATGGACGGGGGTGGGCCAAAAGCAGCGTGGTGTTGGAAAGAGACAACAGTGGGTCAGGTCAATACTGAGCGAGTGACATCCTGCCCTTAAGCTGCGTCAGGGTTAGAGGGGAAATTGAATGTTGCAGGAAGTTAAATCTACATGGTGTGTGTGTGTGTGTGTGTGTGTGTGTGTGTGTGTGTGTGTGTGTGTGTGTGTGTGTGTGTGTGTGTGTGTGTGTGTGTGTGTGTGTGCGTGCGTGCGGGCGGGCGGGCACGCTTGTGTGTGTCTGAGACCCAATTAGGCTCTATGGGCTGTTAATATCACTCAGGATTCAAGCTATGCTACCGGTCGTCTGTAGTGACAGTCGCTTCATAAGTGTACTGCTCTTACAGTAGATGACCCATAACTTACACATTCTACTTTGCCTTTTCTGACACTGCTCACTCTTACCGCTGAGTTCTGAAACAACATAATCACTGGTAGCAACTGTTCCTCCTGAGGTGAGTGAGGGTTAAAAGCTGGAGACAGGCGTTGCTAGCTGACCCTGTGGTCACTTATTCATAAGGTCAAGACTCTTATAGGTTGAGACTAATAATGCTACTGCCAGCTGCTAAAGCTAGCACTGCCACAGTCACATTACGATCCACCACTGTGGTGAATGCTAATAGCACGGTATTCAGCTGCAGGGCAGGCAAAACAACATATATTGCTTAGTTACTGTTAGTGACTGTTTCACCAATTCAGCTTCATCTCGTTCTGTAGTTAGAACTGACGGATCTAATTAGCTGCTAGCATTAGCCATTACCTTGCCTTAGCTACTGTTCGATGTCTCCTGGCCCCTGTGGGTTCTTTGCTACTCAGCCTGTGCTTAGTGTGGCAGGTCAGCAAAGTGCTGGAGCAGCATTTGGCCTTAGAATATAGGAGTGGATGGTAAGAGAGAATGAGGAGACCGGTGGAAGCAGATCGATGTGGCCTGTATTCATTAACCCTCGCTCACGGCTCCCTTCCCTCCCCAATCACAACCCCGCCATTTTAGGACGGCAGGAGGTGATTTATTAGCTGTCCTGGCTCAGTCAGCACCATCGACCCACAGTCTGAGGAGAGTTGACTCACACCAGGATATACAGATTCCCTCACTGTGGGCTGAACTCACTCAGTGATCCGACACCATTCAAAGAGGAACCATGCTGGAGAAAGCAGGATATCAACATATATTTATTTCTATTTGTAAACTTTGTCAGAAGGCAGGAGAGGAGGCTACAGGCAAAACAGTGGGTGTTATATTTATTTATTCTGTGTCGCCATAAGGACAAGTTCCTTCTGGGGCAAAGAAAGAAAATTCTTCCTGAGGTGAGTGTGAAGGCTTGTGACAGCCGTGGCTAAATGACCCTGTGGCCATGGGCCAAACACACATGCTGTTAAGCTGTAAGGGTCAAGACTTCCATAGGCCAAGAGTCATAATACTACTGCTAGCTGCTGAAGCTAGAACTACCACTGTAACATAACGATCACCCATGCTGTTGAGCATCTGTATAACGGGAGTCTGGAGATAGACATAAAGCACTGACAGATGTGGTAGTATCTAACATGATCTGTGATTCCTTAGGTCTCCTGTAAGGCGAGGCTACAGGTAAAGCTAACCAAATAAAATTTAAAACTATGTCAATAAACGGTGGATCATGAGGACAGTATTGGACAGAGAAGTGTTTACCTAACCCTTGTTTGCCATTGCCAGTTTGCTGTCTCTTCTTTATAACAATTTACTTACTGTTAGCACTGAAAATAATCTGTCACAGATCTCTGTGGAAATAAACTTGATTTAAGCGATTTTTATTAACTCAATATGGTATGCTTTTACTTTAAATTGGTTTTAAGATTAATTCGTTATTCAACTGTAAGAGTTCATAATTTTCTGGTTTCATAATTTTTTACAGATAAATGACCATTATTTTAAAGCACTACAGTAGTTGTATTCATACTTTATGGCCACACCCATAAAAAGAAGAAGAAGAAAGAAAAAGCATTTTATCTGGTAGGTTTTTTTCACTTCATTTCAGCACTAGGAGCTGTCCAGAGTATGACCTGTTAAACATCCTGGTGCAGAAGGAGAATGTGTGTGCATGCCTCTCTCCTCATTTGAGGTAGTGATAATTAGTTTGTCTTCAGGTCTTGTATTTATATTGTTAAATGTAATAAATATTGTGTTCTTTTAATGTTTCCTCCAAGATGATGATTGTTCTTTACAGAAGTTTTATAGAATCAGTTTTAATGTTCTGTATTGTTGCTTTGTATGGGATCTTGACTAAAATAAAATTAATTAATTAAAAAATTAAAAATGGAAGAGTCTAGCCCATCTTACAGACCTATATAATAGGCAGGTGCTTAGGAAAGCTAACTCTCTTCTCTTCTGCCAAGATCACCCCCTATAGTAGAGTTTCAAATGTTGCCCTCAGGTTGTCGTTTTAGAGTGACAGTTATGAGGAACAAGATATATAAGGTTTCCTTGGTTCCTGCTGCCATTCACATGTTAAATGGTAGATAGTATCAAACTTTTGTCTGTAGATTGCAAATTGCACAGCTTGCTCATTTGCACAAATTGCTTACATTGTATACAAGCACTTATGACCTGGAAGCTGAAGAACTTTCTACTAAACCACTCTGTAAACCATGTTGTTGTTGTAGTTGTTGTAGTTGTTGTTGTTGTTGTTGTTGTTGTTGTTGTTGTTGTCCAACGTTTTGTGTATGAATCCTGGCTGCAAACCAATGTAGATACTCAAATTTGACTTTGAAACATAAACTGTATAGTAATGAAAATGCATTAAAGGCTGTGATGTTAAAGAGAAACACTTTCAAATTTCACTGAAGGGCCAAATAACTTTAGTTTGTGGGAATAAATTTGTTCCAGTAGCTTTTCAAATGTGAGCTATCCAGGTGCCAGGATAACTCAGTTGGTAGAGCAGGCGCCAATATATAGAGGTTTACTCCTCAACACCGCGTACCTGGGTTCAACTCTGACCTGCGGCCCGTTGCTGCATGTCATTCCCCCTCTCTCTCTCCCCTTTCATGTCTCCAGCTGTCCTGTCAAAATAAAGGCTGAAAATGCCCCCCCCAAAAAAAATGAATAATTTTAACTGAAACTACATACAGTACACTGCAGACATTGTCCGGTACTATCCTGCACTATGATGTCCGAAAAAGGTTGTCTTTTCTCATTGATTTTTTTCAATCAACGGGCTATTTCTACAACCCCAGTGACTGACACTTGTTTCACATTTCATAAAAATACTAAATGTTATTAACCCATTAATGATTTCAAAAATATATTTTACAATGAGGAAATGCTAAGAAGCAGGGAAACACTTTATAACCATCAATAATAAATGGTAAAAGTTGAATAGTTAATTTACTGTTAACAAAAATTGACCATTCATAATTCTACTAACACTATATTTTACATTACATTTAGCTGACACTTTTATCCAAAGCAACTTGCAATTGCTATATATGTCAGAGGTTGCACACCTCTGGAGAAACTAGGAGTTAAGTGTCTTCTACAGGAACACATTGGTTGATGTATCACAGTGGGAATCAAACCCTGCTCTTCCACACCAAAGGCATGTGTCATATTCACTGCGCCACCACCACCACAATAAATGTGTTATTTTATAACAGTTTATTGTTGCACACATACATTTGTATACATTATGTTAAGTATTTGTTAATGATTACCAAATGATTTGTACACCCAATTAGTTGCAACTTTATAATATCCATCCAAATAATATTTATAGGTGGTTTAACAGTAAAATAACTACTAACTATAGTTTAATTAACTATGAATTTACTATTTATTAATGATGGTTATTATGAAGTGTTACCCTGATAATAATCAATATTGTGTTCACTCAATTAATCTTGCAAAAGTGCCATTTGTGAATGTTTATTCCTCTGATGCAGACGTGTAACTTCTGAAAACATCTTGCTTAAACTCTTGTGACATGATAGTGAAACACATATTTTTTTTCCAAAATGAGACCGAACACACATTTTATACAAAAAGTATTAAGCACAAGTCAGACATAATGGAACTTTGGCAATGCAAAAGGGTGCATCTGTCAATAAAAGCCCATGTTGTGTTCCATGTTGTTTTGCTAATCTTCCTTACCCTCTAACAGCTGACCATTTTGTTTTATAAATCCATCACCCAGAAGTCTGATCTTCTCTGACAAACGGCTCTTAATAGAAAACAAGGCAGCTCAATGGATTTTATTGATTTCCCTCAACTGAGAACACAGTAGGTATTTGATAGTTGGGACACAAACGGCCAGTGAATGGGGTCAGATCCTAATCCCATGACGCTCACACAGGGGGAGTCTGCACATTAGGTGGAAAACAGAGCTAGATATATTAGATGACCAGCAGTCAGCGTAAATCATTGCATGCTTGTCATAGAACAATTGCTGTCCATTGAGTGAAGAATGTGCACTGTTTACATGATTTTGTTTGTAGTGCTAAAACTCCTTATCAATACACTATTGTTCCGTTGCTTTCAATAAATACCATTAACAGTATGCTATATTGCTTGTATATGGTCCCTTTGTTTAAAAAAGGTATTAGGTAATATCAGGGATGCGAGGAACGCTGATAACGGTGATTATGACAGTAAACACTATTAATCAGAGCTGTGCGCTTAAAATAAATAAATAATGCCTCTCAGGAAATTAGTCTTCAACAGGTTGCGGTATTTATCTATTTTTGTTTTCACGTCTGGATGCTCAAACCCAGTTAATTATATTTGTGTATCCCATTAGTGCTGTGATTGATTCTGTGAGGTTGAAATAAAACGTGCCCATCCTTACTTCCCATGGGCAAAGAGTGCAATTCTGGACAGAGCTCTCATTGTTTGCAATCTGATGACCTCCTGTGTGTGTGTGTGTGTGTGTGTGTGTGTGTGTGTGTGTGTGTGTGTGTGTGTGTGTGTGTGTGTGTGTGTGTGTGTGTGGTCTTACAAAAAACTGCAACTTGGTCATTATTTGCTGTACTACATAATGTGCAGAGCCCACAGGAAGGGATGAGTAAAGTGATGCTCATTCAGATTTTAAAAGTCTGGTGAGCCACGTCTTAATGCTCAAACACTCAGAAGTAAAGCTTGTACACTGGGTCACAACCCTAAACCCAAAGCTGTTGCTCGCCATGCAGAAACAGGGAATTAAATCTGTTCGCCATAAATGATTTAACAGCCCTATGTACTCCACTGGAAATATTTGTACTGATTTAAAGAAAGTAAAGTTGGTCCTCTCCTATGGTATTTCAACGGCCAAAAAGAAAAGAAAGAATAAGACCACTTTTAGGAATGAGTCAGAGAGAAAAATGTTGCTAGCATAAACTCAAACGTGCACACAAATAAACATCCCCCTATGCTGGAGATGTATGAAGGCAGTGTGTTGGATGGTCTCCCTCACTTCTCATATGCAAATAACTTTTCCCCCATGCGAGCTGTGATTGGCTTGCTGTTATTAATATTCTGCCAGCGTGTGACTTCGTTAGCCCGGAGTTACTGTGCCAACAGGCAGCACTAAAAAGGGACTTTGTCAATGTTTGATGTCTCGTGAAGTGATGCTGTGTGTGTGTGTGTGTGTGTGTGTGTGTGTGTGTGTGTGTGTGTGTGTGTGTGTGTGTGTGTGTGTGTGTGTGTGTGTGTGTGTGTGGGTGTGTGTGTGTGTGTGTGTGGAGATTCAAATGTGGGCAGTGGGAGACGCTATTCCCCGCTGACATCAGATTGAGGAGGAAGTGTCTATCTGCTTCTGAATATGATTGTAATAAAATTCTCTAAATGAACACCCAGTTTGTTCTGCCTCTGTAGAGTAGCCAGCCACATGGCAGGCTCCATTCTGTCTCTCGAGGTCTAAGTACAGGTTTGGCTTATGGACTCTGTCAAGGCGAAATCTCAACCTATTACTTTTCATCCATTTAGGTCTGGGCCACTGCCAAATATGCCTGTGCTTGTAAACAACAAACCAAACTAAACCATGTATAGGGATGTGATGTGAAGCTTAAACTAGCTGTGACATATTTGCCTGTAGCCAGTCTTCAGTCACCCGTCGTCACACTAAGTCGCTCTGTCACTGCCGCATCTCAACAATGACAGCATGAGCAGTGTGTTCTCAACACAGATCATAGGGTTTGTCATGACAGTGTAGCAGGGCCTCTCTGCTGTGTGTGTGTGTGTGTGTGTTTGTACAGTAAATCCCCTAAACTGGAGCTTGTGACCCTCAGTAATACATTTCCTTTGGCAGAGCAGTTCTGGATTTTCCCCCAGGTGCCACAGGGGTTTTGTAAGGAGAAAAGTGTAGGGCAGCATTTTCTAAATTGAAGTCAATACCAATCGTCCATTTATCTACAAGCACCCTGGCGCTAAGGGCATCTAACGTCGCATAACACAGACACACACACACACACACACAGCGCTTTCATTCCAGAAGCTGAATAAATGATTTACACCCAACAGTAATCTTAAAATGAAACTCATTTTCTTAATCCTAACTCATTCAAATATTGCCCATTCTCTAAAAGACTTATATTGTATGTGGGCTTGTTTGCATCAAGCTCCCAGGGCCAAGTTTCTTAGGAAACAAGAGGATTTAACAATAGAGAAACTAATTAGTCCTCTTCACCCTTGAATTGCGCAGACTATTGAAACTACAGCAATAAAAAGGCACATTTTGCATAGAGCAGCAGGCAGCTTTCATACATCTTTGTACTCCATACATCTTGAAGATGGTGAGTCAACATGATGAAGCTCTTTGTCTCTCTCTTTATGTTTCACTCTTGTCTTATATTTGACAGATATTGACAGTTTATGATGGAATCAGTTTACCTTGTCTGACTAATGCTGGATTTATGTAACCAATGTCTTACACACTTAATCGATTAGGTCAGCCTTCTGTGTCATCACAAAAGGTTTGTAATCAGATTTAGAAAATTTGACTGACTGACTGAACAACCAATCAGGTAGTTTCTTGTTTGGTTTCTCAAAAACAGTGACTGCTTTTCCGTGGTTTCCCATTCATAGCTAATATGACTCCACCAGATGGATTGCTTCGCATTTGCTCAGCATGTCCATCTGGGAACTTTCCGTTGGAGAACTTTTGGGAAGGGGCGAAAATACTGGTTAGCTGATTGGATAAACCATCTGTCTATCACCACCTATGTTGGTGATAGATGGGCCAAATCAACCAATCAGATCAAACTCTTGCCGAAACCAGTCGGGAGAAGAGCAAAAACATCTTTTCCTCCGAGAAAAGCCTCCAGTGCCGTTTTTTGCTCTTCTTCAAATGAAGGAATACTTTTTAATTCGGATAAAACTTGCGCGATAGCTACGCTCATCTCATCTGTGCAAGCTGCCATGTTGTTTAGACTGAACAGTCGCTTCTTGTTGCGTCACACCTAAAACCCGCCTCAAAACCAACGCTGATTGGTCGGTCCTTTGGCAAACGGCTCCAGATTTTCTCTATCTCAAGATGCCAGACTGATCTGCAGGTAGAAAACTGGAGCTCGCGAGATCAGGACGGTCTCACAAGGCTAATTCATAGCAGGATCAGAACGAATACATTAGTGAATGAACAAATTAATGAATCATTTTTATACCAAACACTTTTTTTAAGTCATTTATTTTTTATTAAAATTATTCAAGGAAACCCTTTTGTTCTTGCACTTACTCTCACTGAGGATTTAGAATATTTGAGTGATTTTATGTGTTGAGTTTGTGGTAATTAGAAGGGAAGATCTTGTGTCCTTGGCATTAAAGCAAAGGGATTAGAAGTCACAGAAGGCTTTCAGTCAATTAAATGCCAAAACACACTGAGATCCATTATGGCCACCTATGTATACCAGAAATCTGTGCACATAAGATGTAAGGTGTTATGAGTTAGAAGTTAGTTAAAAGACAAAATGCTAAATTAAAAAATGTGAGGAAATCAAAAAACGAGGCTTGATTGTTGCAGTAAAGAAGACAACATGGATGAAAAGAAGGAACCAAGAGAACAGTAAGGACACTGTATTTATCCTTGTCTCATTTTACACATCTGATTTTGTTGTTTTGTACTGACTTAGAACAGAGGCATTGCTGTTGAGTTTAGTCCAGACTGATTTGTAGCATTTGTATTTTGGCAACATATTGTGGTGCTATGTAACAATTAGCACCATATTGCAGTGGAAGAGGTAGACTGTCATCATATAGCTTTAATGCAGACTAAATACCTCAGACCTCCTACCCAGTGCACAATGTCACCATAACCCCCTAAGTCAATTTAGTGTGTTCCGCATGCCTCCTTTAAAATATTGTGTACCAGATACTTCATTTCATCATGGCTTTAAAATATCCCCAAATATGTGAGTGTATGTGTTTACCTGCTACTGTCCCCAGAGGCAGTTAGCCCAATTTCTGCATCATGTTCAACCCAATGAATAGTAACACAGCTGTCATGCCACTGACCAGGCTATTGGATACTTAAAAAACAAAAAAATAAAAAAATAACCAACAAAACAAAAAAAAAGGAAAGACAATCCCAACTTAAAATAAAACAAATAAATCAGCCAATTAAGATAAAAACATCCATACCGTCTACATTTGTACTTCTGTACTTCACAACGAACCCCAAGCTTAAACTGTGTCTCTAACCTTATTGCACATATCAGACCAGTGTAAATGAACGATTGAATGACTATTGATTGTATTGTATTGTATAAGTGAACTACTTTTGTTGTGAAATTTCTCCATGAGCTCCTTCATTATGAGAGGCACTCTGCATGTTCTACACTGATCTATATTCGGGGCCTAACCCCGCTCTTTGTGATGGGGATTATGCGCTCTAGAGGCAGGGTAATTTGATATCCATTGATTGAGTCAAGAGCCAATCTGAAATTGAGGAATTGTAGTTATTGCTATTGATTTTAATAACTAGGCTGTTACAGTTCATTCAGTGCAGCTGTAGTCGATACAGAAAGTGAACTGTTCCCCCTCTTCTGAGAAAAAGACAGTGCTTGATCCAGTGGTTTTGTGTGTTACTGTGAAATATGCTGTGACACAGTTATAACAGTATGTTGTGGCATGAACACCACTGATGAAGATACTCTCAACAATTACAGAGAATGAAACATTAACACCATTTAAAAAATTGCAGTAAATGAAATGAGCTATGATGTGTAATAGTAATGGATGGTGTGTGTGTGTGTGTGTGTGTATGTGTGTGTGTGTGTGTGCCTTTATCACTTCCTCTGTATGCATACTTTATAGTGCTGCACATATTATTTGTCAGCCCTTTCAATAACCCCACAAAGCCTGTTAATTCACGAAGTTTAGTCCATGGAGACCTTCACTCAAAGTTTCTACCGATTCATATTTAACTAGTTATTGGTTTTTAGGGTCCCTCAGGAGGTTGTATTTATTACAAATTTCAGTGTAGAACTATAGACTATGGGTACCTCATAAATCTGGCTGTAAAGAATATTTCATGTTTAACACTGAACCACAATGTCTTAATTGAAGTACTAGTAATTTCTGTGTTTTAACTATTTTTGGTCATGCAACACTAAATGTACTAATTTTACCAAGCCATAAACAAGTGCATTAAAATGTATATCCTTAATGTTAATTGTTATTATCAATCATCATCAGAATCCTTGGTTTTCTAGTAGTAAAATGAGTAATTTCTAAAGCTTCTAGCAGTCTCTGTAAAGTATATTTCCAATATACTGTATATCTTCCGCAGGTCCAGAAGAGATGGGAGTCTGAGCCTTAGGCAAGAAACTTTGGGCCGACAGTGAGGTGTAAGGCTGAATACAGTACGTGTTGGAGATGTTGAAGCCAGCATTGACTTGGCTTTTAATCATTTTCACAACGGTGCACAAAACATTTTACAGGGTGAGACAGGCAGGAGAAAGAGACAGCACAGGCCAGAGTCAATTATATTATTTCATATTTTGGGCACACATAATATAGCAGCTTGTATTCTGATCATACAGATTAGTGGTTAGACAAGTTTGTGTTGATGTTGATGAGATTTCCATTGTTGGCTTGTTTTTACTAATGAAGCTCAGTGTAAATTCTTAAAGGAAGACTTCATATACCTTCTCCATCACTCATAATGATCAGATGGTTCATGGTACGTCATTTGTCAGTAGTAATCAGATCCAGCTGTGTCGTTGTTCGTTAAACCAATCAGGGTCGGCCATTTGTCACGAGCCTATCACAGCATGATATCCTGCTTTAAATCAGCTCTCTCTTCCGCGGTTGGCAGTTGTCGTTTCAGGAAATAGAGTGCGTCCCGCCTCCTCCCCTTCTGCCACCGGTGGTCAAGCCCTTGGACTTGGGTTTCGTCTGCGCTTGGGTGTCGATGGTTCCTCTGCTCTTTCACCACCACCAGTGTCTGGACTCCATTGGGGGATATGTTTGGGTTTCCTTAACCCTTTAGGACATTTGGTTTCGATGGAGTCCAATCTCCAGAGACTTGTACATTTACATGTTTGTCTGTACAATAAATATGTTCATAATTGCAAGGAAGTCTCTCCTGATTGAAATTTCTAATCAGGGATAAGACTATAATGACACTTCCAAATAAGACTAAGGGCCCTATCTTGCACTCAGCGCAATTGCCTTTGTACACCGACGCATGTATCATTCCTATTTTGCACCCGACACACAGCGGACTTTTCCCTCCACAGACGCACGTCGGTAAAATAGGGAATGTATTTGCGCTGCCGGGGGCGGTTCAGCGAAAAGAGGAGGCGTGTTCCGGCGCAAACGTTCTTTGGTGCTATTTTGTAGTTTCAGAAAACAATTCCGCCACTGACCAGGAAAAACCTGGTCTAAAGTCAGTGGCGCGTTATTCAGATGCTATTTTAGGGGCGCATGCTTGGCCATAATGTAGCGTGTGCACAACGCGCATACACTTTGCTTCCCTCATCTACACGGACGCAGCAATTCCCATTTTTGCAAACCATACATAATTACAAGGAAAAATATTACTGAAAATGCGCTTCAGGTGTTTGGATAGATCAGGAGGCATTTTACAGTACAGTCCTCAAAAAGTCGCAGCATTCTTTGTGGCTTGTTGTGTTTTACACAACATTTCCATGAATCATGGATGTGTTGATGACATAAATGAGGAATTATTAGAGGACTTAAGGAGATGTGATGTTGAACTACGGCGGGATTGGACACTGCGGCGGGATCTGGTCCGGGAGTGGCAATGCGCGATGCGCTCCTGATGGAGCGGGTGGACGGAGATGGAGTTGGGGGAGGAGGAAGGGGCACAACAGGTGCAGGTGGTGCGTTTGGAGGCCCACACTCCATGGCTGCAGAAATCCTCTCCAGACTTGAGGAGATACGCCCAAGAGGCCGCAGCAAAATCGCCACCCGGTCAAGACGGGCATTTATTACTTTGCCGCATCCTGGAGCGCAAATACATTCCCTAATTTACCGACGTGCGTCTGTGGAGGGAAAAGTCCGCTGTGCGTCAGGTGCAAAATAGGAATGATACATGCGTCGGTGTACAAAGGCAATTGCGCTGAGTGCAAGATAGGGCCCTATGTGTCTAATGTTGAATGTCATTATTTGACTCTCTTACTTTGAACCTTGGAAACCATATGCATGTGTAACGCAGTAGTGGAAGAAGTGTTCAGTTCCTCTACTTAAGTAAAGTGAAAGTACTTTAGCAATACCCTGCAATACCACACTGTGAATATACTCCACTACGAGCCTTGCTTTCAAAATCTTACTTGAGTAAAATATATAGCAGTTTATTTATCTTAAGAAGTAGGAACTTCTTAACCCATAAAGGAACACTTCATCTTTCAGTTTACCAGTAAAAAAAATATTCAAACCACATTTGAAGATAAATGGTTTTTACTGCACAGTAAGGTTATTAAAAGGTAGTGAATGTAAAAGTGAATGTACTTGGTTACATACCACTGCTGCTGTAATGTGAAGATAGTCATTGTTGGCTGCTCTGCATGGAGCAATGCAGAGCCTGTGGTTGTGCAGTGAGAGGCAATCCTTGTTAAGGAGACCAAGCATGGCTATTGCAGCTTTGAGTGGAAATGAATGGAGGGCTAATTTGATGGGAGCCACTTTTCTCCCCACAACATTTAAACCCCATTACACTAACATCTACAGTGAATACCCCACAGGTCATTTTGAGATGAGTGAACTGCATGGGTCTCAGACACACAAATGCATATAGTGTGTATGCTGCAGTTTTCCTCAACAAGCAGGGTTGAAAAGAAGGGTGGTATAAAATGAAGTGTTTTTTTTTTTTTTTTTTTTTTTTTTTTTTTTTTTCTCCTTTTTTCACACCTCACATGTAAAAAAGTAAATTTGCTCATTCCATTTTTTCTTTTTTTTTTTTTTTTTTTTTTTCTCCCCCCCCCCCCCCCCCCCCCCCCACACACACCCCTGTCACTGAGACCCATCTTCTCTTCCATGCTCCCGTTTTATTTGGCTTTTAAACACAGGCACAGAGGGCCCCTGTTAGAAGAGCACTGTCTCTCACTGCCTCCCCTCCTCAACTGTAAACAGCGAGTGAAACAACACTCAAGAGGCGCTACTGTACCATAAACACAAACACTGTACAATACGGTACACAAAAAATGTGAGTAGTTACCAAGAAACAAGTGAGAAATGACTTGATTATCTTGATAATCTGCTAATCCTTTAAAAGTATTTTCTGAATAACTCTGAATCGAGGACTATACAGAAGATAATGGTGAGTTACTAGAGAACAGATTGGGAAATACGATATTAATGAATCATTAGGTTATGATTCAAGTAGTTTATAAATATCTGTGAATCAACATGCTGACCACTTTCTTCATTGTGTTACCACAAATACAGTATAACGGAAGTATGCAAATGCAGACACACTCACACAGAGCAGCTGGTGCAGCCATGCAGTGTGGGATCACCTTCACGGGATTAGAACAGCTTGAACTTGAATGAATTTTCATCTAGCGTTTACAGACCATGCAGTGATCAATTCAACAACATTAAGAGCGGCAGAGGTGTGGATGCACAAATGGCATGACCGCACATGCGTGTTTCTGCACATGCATGTCATGCGTTTGTCTGTGTGAGTGGCTCTACTGTCTTGTCTGTGCGAGATCTCTTGTGTAGGAGTATGTGAAGAGGGAAAATATCAATATGTTACGGGATTGTTTTTCTTTCTCACCGCTGTTATCTTTGCTTTCCCACCTCCATTACACCCCCGTCAGCCTTGGATGGATTAAATCAGCAATTAAGACCGCCATCCATGTCTCTGTAAAAGACACAAGACACATTAACAGCACACATACAATGAGCAGTCTTGTATCTAGAGGCAGATTTTACAGCATCTATATTTGTTCTCCCTGCTATTTTGTTATATGTGCATCTTTAAGTGTGCGCGTTTGTGTTCCCATACATGCATCCATGCGTTTGTGTATGTAAAAAGAGCTGCGATGTAGCAGGAAAGACAAGGGAAATGTGTTAGGCACAGCACCTTGGGCAGTGCGCATTCAGATGCTCGGCAAATGATTAGAAATGTTTTTTTATTGTAAATACGTTTTAAACAGGCAATAGGCTGCCAAGGGGATAAAAGACTCATGCTATCAAAGCCGCGTGTGGCAGGCCTCCCACAACGCAGGACTACGTGTGTGCGCCAGTGTGCGTGTGTGCCTGAGTTTGAGTGTTTTTCATAGCTTTTCTTTTAATTACCCCCCTTGCGAATTAGCTAAGGAATAGGAGACTGGCTATGCAATGTTAAGTATCTTTGGCTGGGAATTATCTGTTTAGTTTGTCCCGTTTGATCTTCAGGAATAAGTCATTAGTTTGCAAGCAATCTGCTCTCTCTCCATCCCTCCCTTTCTCTTCTTTTCTCCTCCCCTGTGTAGTGTCTCTATTTAGGCAGTTTCTATGGAGCAGAGTGACTCAAGTTGCCCAGTTACATAACAAAAAGGGTAAGGAGATGTTGTGAAAAGGAGGGAGGGTTAGGTAAGGACATGGTTAACAGAAAAGCTGGAGAGAACATGTGAAAGATAAAGGATGTGAATCTTTACTTCCAGCTGATCGGGGAAATGAAGGGGCTCATTGTACAGTACATTGCACACAGTGAGAGGAGGCCGCTTCCTCTAGCTGCAAGGCACGAGCAAAGATTAAAAGTGTGAGCATGTGTGTGTGTTTGTGTGTGTGCTTGTGTGTGGTGCTCAGACAGGGTGCAGATAAGAAGATTGTTAACACTGGATGAAGAGCAACCATTAGATGGTAATTGGCTGACCAGATGCTCTTCTTGCTGCATACAAATTACAGTCTTTAACTTCACCATGCCTCTGGCTTACTCCGTGCCATTACTAGTTGGTGTGTATACAATTGAAGCCGTCAAACACACGTAAAAATCCAACTAATATTAGGACCCACACTGTACCTATCCTCCTGTACCAGATAACAACACTCCTTGTATTGATGTTAACTGTGACAGTAAAGTGTTTAGCAGTGATTTCCTTGTCTCTATTTGGGATACAAGATTTTGATATGCAGTACTGTAATGCTTCAGAAAAAAAGTCTGTCTCTCTCCCTCTTACTCTGGGCTGTTTGCTGCTTGGTGTTTCAGGGTTACTCAGAGCACTTTCTAAGTCTTTTTCAGACAGGGTGCCAAACTGTGTCAATGCCAAGAGAAGCATTAGCGGACCCTGCGCAGTCCTCCCCCCCAAATGGATATTAATAAACCCCTCCGTCTAGCATCTACTGCCCTACCAGTCCCACTTCTTCTCCCTCTCCATTGCCTTTAATCCCCTCCTATTGCTCTTCATCCCCCAACCAACACACACACACACACACACACACACACACACACACACACACACACACACACACACACACACACACACACACACACACACACACACACACACACAATAACACACACACACAACAACACACACACACACACACACACACACACACACACACACACACACACACACACACACACACACACACACACACACACACACACACACACACAAACACACACACACACACACACACACACACACACACACACACACACACACACACACACACACACACACAGAGAGTAGTTGCAGTGTCAGGCTTTCCACAGGGGCTGGTATAGTTATATAGTAGACTCTGTGGGTTTAGTAAAATCCTCATTAGGACTCAGTGTAGGTGTGAGCATCCCTGCTGCTGTCTCAAAACAAACTGCTTACCTCGACAGAATACTCAAACACAAACACACACACACACACACACACACACACACACACACACAACTGCACATGGACCAAACAAAGAGGAAAGTCAGACACTGATACAAGGCAGGTAACATTCACGTCTATGCATATGCATACTCACATAAAATGTATGTTGATTATTCTAATGTATGCTGCCACCTGTTTTCCAACATCTCAAACACACACTCACTAACAAACACAAAGTGTTGGTGCTGTTGTGTGGTGACATTTTAATGCAGGATGACGTCTCCCCTAATTAATGTCAGTCAGGATGGCAAAGTATTCAAAAATAACTCTTTGAATAAGGCCTAGTACACTGCGGTGCCATCACCCTGGTAAACCAATTATAATATTCAGACACTATCAAAATACCCAGCATCATTTTTAATCTGACAGCCATTTGACCTGGATGGTGCTGAAGAATGTATTTGTGTGGATTTTTTAAATGTTAGAATAATCCATCTAGGGAAGTGCAATCTGTCATTCCAGTTTAAAAGGCAAAATAAACATTTTGCACATTTTCCATGTTTGCCCGCCATCTTCCAAAACACAAGATATGGTGGTTCTACATCATGCAGTATTTTAGGGGGTGTAAACTGTACAGTGTGTACAAATTGAGTGGTGGTGGTGGTGGGTGAGTCAAGCGAGTACAGTCTGTTACTGGCATTAACCAGTGAGCATCTTCCTTCACCATTTGTACAATTAGAAACTTGAACCAGGCCGACAACTGAGAGTTGAGGACAGAGCCAAGTGACATTAGGTTCATTGTCTTATTGAACGGGAGATGAAAGCAGGGCCATCTTTGGCAGCAGAGATAGGAGACAGTTAGCAATCCAAATCTTTGGTCTGGATAATAATCTTGAAAAGAGCTGCAGAGAGTTAACAGTATTTAGGGACCAAAGCCTTTGTAGTCTAACATGATGAATAGGCAAAATCTAAGTATTTGACATATTCCATATATAATGATTTCTAAAGGTTTCTCATGTCTTCTCTGCTTCCAGTTAAGGATTTTTTTCTGCACTGCTCAGCATGCTATTGTGTCACTGAGTCCCCTGCTGCTTCTGAAATGTGTGAAAGGTCCAGCCGTTTAAATATCTGTTTAAAGACTAGATGGCTGTTAAACATCAGTTACGTACTCATTCAGTTTCGGATTGTTTTTTTGTTTTTTTAAACTAGAAAAAAGAAGAGAAAGAAATGTTTAATAAATATAAAAAAACATGATCTAGTAATTTTTAAGAAGAATGTGTTTTGTTTCACTGTCTGTTCTTTAGATAACAAGCTGCTGATTGCACATGCATTTTCTTGTTCTAAGTAGAAATAATGTATCTGGGATTTATCTTTAAAGGTCAATTTAATAGGAAATGTTTTATTTTCCATTTTGTTTATTTTCCTCATCCGTTTTTTACATGTCTTGGTAAAACATTGAAAACATTCTTCAATTACATTGCATGTAAATAATGTAGTATTAATATTATCACTCTCAGTTCTGCGCATTAATTAAAACCATATTCATCATGCCCTTTTCAAAATACTATCTGGGATTAAAGTAGCACTGGGCTCTTAAAGTCAACACAGACAGTGCAGTACTACTGTGGGATGTTCCACAAACACAGGATCTAGCCTGCAGCATGAATCCAGTATTACATCCTACAGGTCTACAATTGTGACGTGGAAACTCAAGAGCTACAAAAAATATACATGCTTATATGTAAATTCTTGCAAAAACAAATGGACATATTGGTTTGAAGCATGTCTGACTGCATCTACCTGATTATGGCTGATAGCTCCATATGAGAGCACGCATTCAGCATGACAGCAAAGTGCTGTGTCTAATGATGTCTCCATCTATTCTAGAGAAGAGCTGCAGATGTTTAGTTACATTTGACAAGTTAAACATTCACTGTATATTTGTGGACATAACAAGGCTGATTACTTTCCCTGAGTGATTGTGAAGAACACCTGTGCAGGCTGTACATTACCAAAGACACATACACGTACACGTGCACATACGCTGGCAAGCAGAAAAATTAGCATGCACTTAATTGCACTTGTGTGAGTTCTTTTCTCTGTATCGCTATCACACTTTTAAACACACACACACACACACACCACACACACACAGACACACACACACATGCACTTACACTTGAAGGGCTGCTCATTTGGCTAACAGACCTCATTACACGGGTGAATGGACCATCAACCCCTTGGTGGAGGAATTAAAGAAATCTCCCTTTTCTTCTCTTCTATCCAGAATGTGTGACACAATGTCCTGGAGTTATTTACCTGGTCCCTGTAGCATGACAGCTAATATCACCTGCAGCCCCAAGACCTTGCACATGACAGCTAAAATGTCTGCAACAAATTTAGGTGGACAGGCGAATGTTTTCAAAAATCCTTCTGTGATTTTAGAGAACAAAGTTTTGACCATTTTGTATGGAGACAATGAGCATCCTAATGCTAATTGTTACTGCAAGGAAATGACAAAATACTCTGTACAATTTCTATTTAGTAAAATATATAACATTTGCAGTAGGTTCAAATATCAGCCTACCCTTTGAACTGCAATTGGGATGCTTTGCCAGTTTTGCATGTCAAAGACAATAAACTAGTCATCGGGAAAACTACATAGTCTGTGAAAAAAATGGAACAATGTCTTATGTTTCTCCGGACAGAATGTTGTCAAGTTTAGGAACATTACCTAATTAATGAAATGCAGGGAGTGTCTCACAAAAGAACCTATTAAGCTATTAAGTTGCATTATGGGAAGGGCAGGGTCCAGTGTTTTTGAAATTTGAGGGGACTTAAATTGGAATATCTTGGCCTCAGCTGCATCTAGGTTTATCATCCTTTTTCAAATGTCTCTCTTGCAAATCACCAAACCAATGGAAACTAAATCCCAGGAGAGACCCTCGAATTAAAATTTTCTATAAAAATATGATCAAAAAGCTTCTTTTTTTTTCAATGTCAGTATATGGCAAGCAGGGATTGAAATACCACGTGCATGTGCATGGTAGTGCACGGAAAATTTGAGCTGGCATATAATTCTCGGCTACATGCTGCGTTGCAGTGCCCGAAGAAAGACTCACATTGCAGCAATAATGTATTACACATTAAATATTACTGTAAATATGTCTTGTTGAAGATGTGAAGTCAGCAAAGAAGTCAAAATATGATGACAAATGTTTCTGTATTAGGTTTGCTAAGAAGCGCAATGGATTTCTGCTCAAAATGTTCCTATGACCTTATAAAGTTGAAGTACTTTCTTACATGACTATGACCATGTACAGTTTGAAGTTATTTTACTCTGCAGTACATTATATTATGTTACATTATAACACATTGACATTGATTTCTGTTGTAAAAAAGTAAATGCCAGAGCAGTCAATGTTGCCCTTGCAAGTTTCACAATATTTGCTTGAGAACACACAACAAAAAATAAATGTACAGAATTCACATTGGGGAAAAAAATAAACACATTACCACCATCTCCTACTCACACACTCTAGCTACAGTATGTAGGAGGCTGTGTGGAAAAAGTGCTAAATGTGTTTGCTGGCCATCACATCTAACTGTTCAGAGCCCAACCATCTAAACCAGTTTAGAGTGTGTACGTGTAATGTATGGTTAATATACAGACACCTACACACATACATCAATACACACCTGAAACCCTCATGTGATATAGTATGCTAATGTCGCCTCATATCTCAAGGGGCCAGTATAGATGTTATTTATATATGGCAATTCAAGACTGATGGCAGTGTTATTTCTATTTATTCTAATTGTAAGGCAATCAGGGGTTCCAGATGTGTCCTGAAGACTGCGGGCCCGTTGTGCAATCTGTGGCCGCCGCCATGGAGACTCAAATTATCATGACAACACTAATTAACATGATGACAACCAGTTAAATCCCCACCACAGCTGGGTTCTGGTAAACATGGTAACACATCACAGCCAAGTGTTCTTGACATCCTTTCCAGAACATTGGGCATAGTATCCCACACAAACGCTCTGTCTCACACACCCACACCCACTACTCACTGCACTGCACACACACATGAACACTCAGACATACTGTAGACACACGCAATTACAGGCCTTAGGAGGTGCATATGTGTGACTGGATTTGGGAACAGCTTGAAGCCATGTCTCATCTTTTGTGATCTCCCAGCTGCAGGCCAATGGAGAAAACAAACCAATGAAGCTTGGTGAGATGAGTGTGTGTTTGTGTGACCGTGTGAATACATCACAGCTGCACATATGACCATCCAATGCCTTGGGGGGAAAAAACATCCAGTTAGATTAGGCCACTGTCCCTCCTCTCTCATTCATCCTCATAGTTTACCTCCTTCATCAAGAAATCTCCAAGACTCAGAGGTCACTTTTGGTCAAGACCATCCCTCATCTCTCCTCCCTCGTTCTCTCTCATCTAACTTCTGCTCATATATTACATCCCCTCAAACTCCCACCCCGAAGCCCCCATCTCCACTAAAGATGTCAGACAATGGTTTCACACTGATCAAGCGAGACAGTGTGTCAGTTCCATCACAGGCCACAGGGAACGGTAGGAGCAAGTGAAATTATTTGTGTGTGTTAGAGAGAGAGAGCCTGCGGGTGCATGTGTGGTAATATGTCCGTGTGAGTGTGAGCGTGCATAGGCTTATAAAATTGCAAAAGTCCAGATGTGTGTGCATGTGTGTCTGTATGCGATGTTGTGATGTCAAGATATTGCCTCAGAGAGCATGCAGAAGAAAGACAGGATGGAGAGGAAGGATGTGCTGGGAGAAGGATGAGCGGTACATCAAGCAGAATGAAAATTGTCTATGGCAAACCCAACCGACGGCCGTCGGCACAAAAAACGAAGTCTATTAAAGCGATATTAACAGCCAACAGCAGAGAGCGCAAATACAATCACTTATATGCTACGTGTAAACATAAAACTGAAGAAGAAGAGTCGGCCTACATCATTAGACGTGAGTTAATTGTGCCAGGAGCAGGAAACATTGTAGGCTGCCTTTATCCCTATCTTAGCGAATTGCATAGTCAGCTCAACATGTGCATCATGATTATGAAAATGATTGTGCCATTTAGTGCTGTCAAACTTAACGTGTTTAATCATTTTTGTTAGGTTAATTTGAAACATTAAACACGTTAGAAATGAATCACGGGTTGATCGCGATTTCACTTGGTTGTATATGAGAGGTTGTAGTGAGCTCACTTTTGCTGCTAGGATGAAGATTATGGTATTAAATTAAACGGGAAAACATCAGGCATGCATTGGTACCACTCTAAACATGCTAACAAACAGGGAAGGGGGCTAAATAATTCACCAAATGTAACCAAAAGTTTAACCAAAACATCCTAGCTTGCACTTTCTGTCTGTCTTCCATCAGAGTGCAGTTTTTCCTTGTCTTTCATATTTGCGTTTACTATTGTGGAACTGGCAAAGACCTGGGGCCTGTTTCACAAAAGCAGAATATCTAAATCCAGGATAACTGATAAAGCGAGGCTTGACCTAGTCTAATCTGTGCATCCTGGCTTGGTGTGTTTCACGAAGGCCAAGCCAGACTGAGGAGGAGCGACTAGGTTGAGCCAGGCTGAAGTAATTCAGATAGATGCGCGTCCACGGCTTTCCTCAAAAGACCGCGAGGTCGATCACAGATTTACTGATGCCAAAATGGAGAATACGCATTGTACATACTTTATACAGACTGAGCAGCAGCTTCTTGTGGAAGTATGATGACGTGAAACACAGTATTTGTATAAAAAGAAAAGAAACACAGCCGCTGTAATGAAACAGCGAGAAAAAGCGCAGCAGACGATCACGGACCGACTGAATGCGTAAGCAGCCTAAACATAACTGACCACTGCTCTGAATTGAAACCGTCATAATCATACCATTCAAGGATTAGGCTACTAATCATTTTCACAAATTAACAGTTGTACTCTTTGCCTTGAAATTTACCATCAAGATCAATTTTCTACAACGCTAAAATATGATGCGTAAATATCTCTTTCACTCTGTTCCTCTCTCTCTCTCTCTCTCTCTCTCTCTCTCTCTCTCTCTCCCTTTCTCTCTCTCCCTCTCTCTCTGTCATGGGCTAAAATATAAGTTTCCTAAGTCATATTAACTTCCACTGCTCGCTTTTAATGCAAAGTGTACAACTGTTCGTTTTTGCAAATGACAGTGACTCATTGAATGGTTTCAGTTAAGAGCAGTAGTTCATAAATGGATATTTTTAGACTAGCATTCAGTCGGTCCGCTATTATCTGCCACGCTTTTCTCGGTTTTTTATAGAGGACGAGTTTCTTTCTCTACATATTATATGCCTTGCTCCCTCATATACTGTATGGACATAGAAAATAAAGACACTAAAGAAATTGGACTAAAATCTAGAAACTATAAAGATAATTAAGTGATAAATTCCATGCACACTGTAAACATGAATGGAACAGAGTATATTCATCAGTTATTTCCCCTAGCAAAAAAGTTCAAAAACCATTGAGTTGTCCTCTACCTGTTGTTATATGAATGTACAGTAGCCTACATCACTAGATAGTTACTGGTCCAGTGAACTAAGACTATCATTTGGGAGGATTGTACAACAAGAATATGTTCTTAAAATTGTTCAATCCTCCCAAATTATAGCCCCAGTTTACTGGACAACACAAATTGTGTGCTAAGAATTCCAAATGCAATGCACATGAAAGAGGAATAAACATGATCCTTATTGTTAAAGAATAATAAAAAAATAAATTCTCAACTAAAATAATTCAAGGGCATTGGTCAACTATAGAAATGTACAGCATTGTATGTATTGCCCTTAGTAACAGACTTCATTTGAAACACATTTGAAATTTTATCAGCCTTTTCTAATCATCTCAAAAACTGCCATAATATATTCATCAAACTTCTAACAACAATATGAACATCAGTCTTCATACAGCAATATAACAGTAACAATGACTGTCACATGAATAATTATAAAAAATAATGGTCACAACTTTAACTAACTTTTCTTAAATGAACAGCAATATGCTGTATTTTAATCCAGGCTGATAATAACAATAGGGTAAAACCAGTGCTGGGTGAACAGAAAAGGTTCCAGGATTAAATAAATCCTGTCTGTTAGCCTGGTCAGGAGCAGGCTAGCTGCACAGAATAAATCTCCATGGTGATTTATGTGCCTCCGCTTTTGTGAAATCGAGTCAAGGCTAAATTGAGCCAGGATAACTGGGAAATCCCGGCTTAATCCCTTATCCTGGTTTTGTGAAACAGGCCCCTGGTGGTTGTTTGTGAAAGCTTCACAGACAACATTGATAGGGCCTAGTCATTTTCATCATTTCACAGCCTTAATATATTTATTTAATATTTAATATTAAATAGGTTATTCAATGCTAATCCTTTAACACAAAGGAACACATGTTATATATATTTATATTTGAATAGTTATAGTATATAGTAACTAACACTGTCTGTGTAGTTTTGGTATAAGACCTAAAACTACACTAATCTAATCCCCATGTTCAGGTACAGCAAGTAGCCTACTTTATCTCTGAAAGTGTTGTCATTAATACTCTGTACTGTTTTATAATTACAAGTTTGTGTAATTTGGAGTTTCTGTAGTCAGTGACATTTCATTATTTGTATTTTATTTTCAATGCAGATGTAGCCTGGCATTGAAGGCTGAGGCTTCATTAATAAACACAACCCCAGTTATCATCATTGGTTTTGAGATGTTACTTGCTGTGAATACCTCATCTGATAGGCTACAGTATTGTGGCATAGTATCAGGACATCCTGGCTAGTGTCTGTCGTGCACGGCTACGGGCGAATGGCCGGATGATAGGCCTATTTGGGAGAAAGTCCAGGGCTGTTTTTTAGCCCCAGTCCGTCCCTGCTGTTGATGTGATGTTTCGTATATTTCCACCCAAAAAAATAACTACTAGGGCTGAAACGATTCCTCGAGTAACTCAAATAATTAGATTTCTGAAAATCCTTGATGCTAAATGATTTGCTTTGAAGCTTCGTTTAATCAATGTAACTAACATTGTACCGCTCACTGTGTTTAAGCACGGATGATTATTACTAGCGCACAACGGGCTGACACTTCGGTAGACATAAGACTGACAGCGTGGATTATGAATTAAGAAAGAGAGCGAAAAATAGGGAGGGGCTAGACAGGCAAGAGAAAACGAAGTTTAGGATCATTTTAAGCTGCAACAAAACCGAAAACTCTGTACAGTGTGTCTATTGTAAAATCAAACTAGCTTACCACAACAGCAGGGCGTCAATGCTACATCATCTCAGTAGAAACCATCAGTCTACTCAACTATTCCACGGAGCGAACCTGACACAAAATAACATTAACATCTGCTGCTCTTGTCCACTGCGCGTTTTACATAACTACAGCATGCTACTCTGCAAATAGCCTTGTTTTACAAACAAGCTAAAACAAAAGCTGTTAGTTTGTAGTCTAAATGTTTATTAGTTTGCTTTGAATCTTCAAATTTGGACAAATTATAAATTAATACGTGAATGATGTCATCGGACCATGCCGGTGATTGGGTTGGGCCACCACAAATGTACTTTTGCCAACAGAATAAGGGGCTTGGTTGCCCATGCGGCCAGTGCTTAAATATATTAGCCTCTATCCCTGTTATTGTCTGCAGTTTAGGCAATACAAATGTTGCTCTTTCTAAAAAGGAAACCTCTCTTTTGTATATTTACTATTGCTGTTTACTATAAAGAAAAAGTATTTATTATCCGATTACTCAATTAATTGATGGAATAATCGATAGAATACTCAAATACTATAATAATCGATAGCTGCAGCCCTAATAACTACTAATTCTATCTAAACTAAATTTCTAAATATCTACAGCTACATATGTGTGTCCTCAATTTTCTTGGTATATGTTTTCTTAGAGAGCATTAAAATGCTCATATTGTGCTTTTTGGCTTTTTCCCTTTCCTTTATTGTGTTATATATCTTTTTTTGTGCATGTAATAGATTTACAAAGTGAAAAAGCCCAAAGTCCACCCCAAAGGTACTTACCATCTCCAACAGAAAACTCTGTTCACCAACTGCTCCAAACTGCTCTATCGTAGTCCAGCCTTTACTTCTGTGACGAATGTGCGTCACTTTGTAACACACGCTATAATGCTCGCCTAGTGTGGCACGCCCTCATACTCTGCTTCTGACTGGCTAGTAGTCCTTATCTAGGTACTGCGCATGTGCGACTCCCAACAAGGATGGAACAGAAGTGAGATGCCTCACTCTGTAGCTAAAACAGGGAGCTCAACCCACAGGGTGAAAAGAGGAGCTGCAGTGCTTCCTCTAGAATTTTTTTCAGCAGCGGGGGGGGTAGTGTAGTTTCTTTTAAGCATCTCACATCACACGTTCAGTCACTATGACCACACTACGGTCAGAAACATTGTTCCAAAATATGAACAATAACGTTGCTGTCAACGGGCTTATCTGCTAATGTTAGCTACCGACTGTTACCTTGAGACCATCCAGCAAATAGACAGTACCATAGGGTGCCGTTACCTGAAACCGGTGATTTAACGTCACCGGTAATTTTACACACAGTTTAATGACAAAACAAAATGCTGAGTGAACTTTACTAGCTACATTTTTCATGTTGGTTTTGAGCGGTATGCACTCCCACTAACCTGGAAAACGGTTTTAAAACAGTAACGTTAATACAGCGTGTCGGAGGAATACAGCGTCTCCTGCAGCGGGGAGTCAAAGGCAGAGGGACGGCAGCATTCGCTAACGTTAGCTTCTTGTCTCATCTGGGGTCTGATAAACAGTAAATTCATCAAATTCAGTGTCCACAATGCTATTTTCCAATAAACTGTAGCTGTCATATTTCACGGGACCCGCGTGAGTGCGGATTTCATGTCGCGGCTTTCGTTGCTGTTTGTCACTTTGCCTAAGTTTGAGTGACAAGTGTACTAGCCCTGTTGTTTATTTGGTTGCCATGACTTCGCGAGTGATGACGTCCTGTCACTGTTCCAGTTGCTCAAAAAGGGGGGAGAGAGCGGATGACAGTTTGCTTGAGTTCAGTAGAGCAGACGCCTCTGCAGAGACGTGTAATTACGACTTTATGACTTTTCATAAAGCCGTAGATGTACATAGCAGAAACCCTGTTGTGCGTCTTCCCTATTTCTGATACCGTGGTGGCAGAAATTCAACATAGAGGAAACACTGGTACAACAAAAATATGTTTTTTGAAAGTTAAACCATGTAAACCTATTCTGGTACAACCTCTAAATACAATTATGAACTTGAAAATGAGCATAATATGAGCACTTTAAACTACTGCTGGATTAGGTCCACTGAAAGACATTGTAAAATACAAAGAAACCTGACTTAACTTATTTATGTGTGTTTGTGAACTAGATTTCAGGCAAATATATGAAACCACCCACCCTGTCACGTTTAATTTTAACTACACCAGTTTGATGTTAGAATGTTGCCTATTTGTAGCCGTGCCTCCTTCACTTAATCTTTTCAAGGTGTAAAAATGCACTATTGTTACAGAGAGCAAAACACAATGCCCCTGTTAACAGAATCTTGGCAGATCAGGCAGCACAATTTATTGGAGCTGTTAACATTTAATACAATGTGTTTTTCAAAACCTTTTTTTTTACGTTTTCCCTCTCTGTGTTGTTTTAAGTTAATATGTATCTTGAGGTTTACACAAGAAAATGGGTTGGTTAAATGACTCCCTCTGTTTGATTTTGCTCACTGTTGGAATGCTGAGACAAAGCATTGTCTTAACTTCACAACCTGTGCCAAATTAGCCTAATATTTAGTGCAGCTTTGCTACAACAATTAATTGAACAGACAAATGGCAGGGTTGAAGAAAACAGACAAGGATGAAGATAGAAGATGACAATGATGAGGAGAATGTTTTCTGTCACATACTCATTGTTTTACTCAATTACCTAAAACTGAAAGACAAAAATAAATTGTGTATCTTCTTGTATCTTGCTGTAAGTTCTTACATATCTTAATATCAAAACTAGATCCTTAGAAAGAAATATTTACATTCTTAATAAATATGGGCCTAAATTAATGGCTCTTCAATTATTCTGTTTCTCACACCTTTAATAGGCTATAATTTTATGAGATACACTGAATTCTATGAGACTTTTCTTCCTTTGTACAGTCACAGTTCTTGCATTTATCATGGTCGTCTCTCAACACAATGTTATTTCAATGCGTTGCGAAGCTTATGAAAGATGAAAACCCATACTTCGGCATTTAACCGTTTTCTTTTCTTATGCATATTCAGTGATTTTTAATATTGCAGAGCAGCAATAGCAGTCTCTATTTGCTTCAGCCACTTTAACTCCTTTAACAACTTCTCTTCATCTGAACTTGCCCTTATTTCCAAACATTTTCCAGCTGTCTGTTAGCCTTTTGACTTGTGTTAAAATGTAATATTATGTAAAATCTCAGAGTGCATTAAGTCCAACAACATGTCCCTCCATTCAGTTAACTCAGCTTTTAACTCAGTATTTGGTTGTTCATACTGTCACTCCCTTTAAAATACGGTCCATCAGTTTTCAAACTTAGAAACAACCATCAGTGGAACATGCACACGGACACGCATATGCAGCTTCAGCCTTTTCCTCTGGGTATTGCTGATGTGACAGAGAAAACCTGGTCTGATGGAGCAGGGTGAGGATTACAACTGCAAGCTTTTACATATGCACACACACACACACACACACACACACACACACACACACACACACACACACACAAACACACACAAACACACACATACAGTATGCAGGCCTTAAGCAGATGGATAAAGTAGGAAGGATGTGACCAGAGGAATGATGCATGACAGGAACAGCTGTGCTAAACTCACTTCATTCAAGATATACAAGCTCAGTCACCGTACACTGGCAGAGGGGCAAAGTGTCGAAGCGAGACATAAGTGCAACACAACGGATGCCTGTTATGCTGATACTCGGGGGGGGGGCGCATTTAAAATGGTTAGGCCAAAAGACGGCCTGTATACCATCTGTAAATAACAATATTTTATAGATTTACTTTACAGAGACTTCACAGAGTTTCATTTAATCTCTTCACCAAGGACATTATCACAATTAGCATACTTTTTAGGGTACCATTCAAATTACGTCGGTACTACCGAGTACCGATTTATGTTAAATCAATCATGTTAAATTTCAGTACCTGAGAGTGCGTAAACCCAAGCTTATCTGTGCTTCACTGCAGAGTTAAGGCTCTTATATACTAGATGCATCCAAGGTGGCGCGTGCCATCCTGACATCCAAATGATGTAATATCCTGCTGGCGCGCCCGATTTATAGCGCGTGAGCAGAGGTCGTGCACAGCTCTTTTTTTTCAGCGGCGCGCAACAAAGTGGAAACAGGAGGCCTGAACGAGTTCGACGACAACCGGATACCAAGACTCTCAGAGTGACTGCAAGTCTGTCTTGTAAACTTACTGGGTTAAGAGGAGTTCTTTTATGGTGAATGAAAGGCTCCATCCCACCAAGTAAGTCATCGAATCGACGGCAATGCTGCTATCAGTTCTGCCTTTGTTTACCTTTTTCTTCTTCTTCTAGTCCGTAGAAAGGTACGTCGGTAGCATTTGCTCATTAGCACCACCACTGTTCAGGAGAAGACTGCAACTAGTGTTGCGAGCACCAGCGCGGGTATAAATAGTCACGGCGATCCCATGATGTCACATTTGCACGCGCCAGCTGGGCTGCGTCTAGTATATAATAGCCATTACGGTGGAGACAGAGCGAGCCTACATCACATCTGGAACTTGTTCAAGTCACAGTGAGTCCGGGCAATGGCGATAAAGCGGTCGCAAGTGTGGTTACACTTTTCAAAACTCAATGCAGGCAACATTCGCTGTATTATTATATATATAAAAAATTTTGATCTACACTGTCAGCTACACCTAACGTGGCTGCTAACATAGGTACTTTATGTAATTATATAAAACAATGACATCATCAAGTTCATTTTATCCCAGAGAAATAATAAACTAATGCACTTCATAGGTCATATAAGATAAGATAAGATAAAACTTTATTGTCTGGTCACACAGAAAATGTTCTTGCATCGTCTGCTCTAACAGTCAACAGGTAACATAAAAAAACACAAACATAAAAACAAGCATCTGTATGTTCACCTAACAACGTCCGACACACCTTCAATTGCACGTATTTTATTCACCTCCTTGTGCTTCATGTACATGCAAGTTACAGACAGAGAACCTGCCTGTAATCTATCTCTAGCTACACTTGTATGTACGTATGTATGTATGTATGTATGTATGTATACTAGGAGTTCGATAACATGTAAATAAAAAACATGCATTTCGATTAATTGCTGGTCAGATCAAATAAAAAACGACTGCAAACATATTGAACAGTTGTATTTCAACATTCAATATATTTTGCGTATTGAATCTCATATTACATTGTAAGATTTATATCTAAAGAGACAGAGTGGAGATTCACAGTTGTAATAAATACACACAGACATTGGCTTGAGGAAGGCCAGTGAATCATCCGTCTTATCTTAATATTTCATACATACAGCGGAAGAACAGAAGAAGTTTCCATTTTTAATTACCTATGGGGGGTTTACTACCAAACATTGAGAGGGTATAGTAAATACAAAGTTTTGCATTTCATTATGTTTTCATTATGACGTTGAGTTATTTCTGCTTTTGTCACTTCTGAGTACCAAAACATGAAGACCTGTCAAGCATCTTATACCAGTTGCAAAATGCTTCAAATACCAGTTTGTGGACAAAATGTGTTATGCAATGCAACAGAAGTGTTGCCATAGTAGGACAGTTTTAAAAGAAAGCATGATTGGATGATATTTTTGTCAATGAGATCTGTCAGAGTTTTCCTTCTCATGTCATATTTGACTTTTGCTTATGTGGTGTTTTTCTGGTTTTTTCTTGGTTCATTTGGGCTGCTGTGGTGTGTGTAAAAGTAAACAGGGTTGGCAAATCAATACCTTAAAACCTTAATATGTTGTTATGTCAGGCACAACACCTCTGCCCTGGGGAAACTAAACAGCAATAGAGGACCAATTAGTGTGCATTGCCATCATCCAGAGCTATTGAGCTGAACCTAGAAGTCAATACAGGGCAAATAGCTTTTATTGTGTTTCAGCGGTTCCCAAAAGATTAAAGAAGAGTGCGCAAACAATCCACTTTTAGATGATTGCTGTTCCTTCATGTTCCAGCATGAAGCCAATTCAGACAATTTGTAGAAACCTGCAATCTTCAAGAGAAAAAAAAGAAGTACCTCTTCCTACCACACCGTTTTTTTTTTTTTTACTGTAGTTAATGTTGTCAACTTCCGTGACAAAGACAAAAACAGGGATGCAGTGTCAAAGGGATATTTCAAAAGACGAATATATCTTTAAATTGGGTCACTTATGTAGGAGAAATGTGAAATTATTTAAAAATTGGTGCCTTCTAGGCTGAGATAAGCCAGCAAATGTGTTTTAGGCTCATATGGATGAAAGACACCAAATCCCAGAATGCTCTTGCTTCGCTGCTTTAGACTCCACTCCCAAGCTACGCCTACCATTTCCAAGTTCCATAAAGTTCAGCTAACGCATACTAGCATTAGGTGGGCTGTAAACACCGAGTATAAACACAGCTGTAAATTTGCGTGGAATCTAGAATGGTCGGCATTTAACAGTCACAAACTCCACCAGCAGTTAGTTGGATACAAATCATCCCATTTCTGCACCAGTCCGTGTTAACACAGCCCACCTCCACTAGTCTTACCCGGCGACAGAGCAGCAGGCCTGGTAGCTGGATAGTCCGGTACACTGTTGTTCAGCCATGTTTCCACAACAACAAAAACACAGCAGTCTCTGAACTCGCGTTGGGAGTTTCGTTGAAGTTGGATGTAGTCCAGTTTGTTGTCTAATGTGCGGACACTTGCAGGCAGGATGGATGGCACAGGTGGCCGGCTAGCGTTAGCTTTCCACCTAGCTGGAACTCCTACCTCATCCCGCTTTCCACACCGCTGAGGATGTCTCCTTACCTGCTAGCGGCATCGAGCAACACCCCTGGCTGAGGTGCTGGTCTCCATAGCAGGTTTTCTGCATATTCTCCAATCTGTACTAATGTATCCGGGTTGTACACATGTGCGGTAGTTCAGACTGGTCTCACTGAATTCCGTAAAATGGGCACGGACTGGTAACAGTTCATTCCGTGGTGGTGGTACGGAATGTGTGAAAGTTTGGTTGGGGTGGTGGATGGTTAAAACACAGGACTTTCACCCAGGAGACCAGAGTTTGCGTCCCGTGTGTGGCGTTTGTCAGTTGTGTTTTTTTTTTTTCCTTGTTTTTTTTGTCCCACGTATGTCACAGAACTGTAAGCCCACCCACGACCTTTTCCTGAACCCAAACGCTCCGTTCTTCTTGCGTGTCACATAAGCCCGTGTTTCTTTTTCGGCAATCCATGTTCATTTCACGGAATTCTTCCGTGAGCCCATCACGGAATTTGACGATCCGTTGGCGATCCGTGTTCATTTAACGGAATCATTCCGTGGCAGTTTAATGGATTTTGTTGCAATTCCGTGAAACTCCCACAGATTTAGAGTTAAGGGCCCGTGTTCATTTTACGGAATTCTGTGAGATCAGGTTGGGTAGTTTGAATGCACATAATTGTTGTAAAAGTTTTCTGCTGAAAATACAGACCCTGTTTAGCGAAGCTTCAAGATGGCTGACACTCTGCACACTTCGGATAAAGACGACGTATGGCAAATTAGTACTGATGGATTACCATTTATTAATGTGCAGTACAGTGAAAGATGGTTAGAATAGTTTGCGGCTCAACATCAAGTCAAGTACTGAGTGAAAATATATCACGAGGCACACTTAAAGGTCCCATGTCATGAAAATTTCACTTTATGAGGTTTTTTAACATTAATATGCGTTCCCCCAGCCTGCCTATGGTCCCCAATTGGCTTGAAATGGTGATAGGTGTAAACCGAGCCCTGGGTATCCTACTCTGCCTTTGAGATAATGAAAGCTCAAATGAGCCGTTCTGGATTCTTGCTTGTTATGAGGTCGAAGGAGCAAGATTACCTCCCCTTTCTCTGCTTTGCCCGCCCAGAGAATTTGGCCAACACATGGGAGAGAGACATCATGGCTTTCAAACGAGAAAAGTGGCAGTTGGTCAAGGCCACACCCCCACCCTCCACCTTGCCCCGCCCTCTCTCCTCCTCAATAGCTACAGACACAAAAATGGCACATCCTAAGGAAAGCTCATTGTGGGACTGGCTCTAGTAGTTGTAATTCTCCACTAAGGTCTATATAAAAGCATCCAAAGAGCACCATGTCATGGGACCTTTAAGCAAAACCCACTGATAAAAGATTGGATTAATTATAAGATTGAAAACTACATCACACAGGGACTTTATTTATACATTTTTCACAAGTTTCAGTTAGCAAACACTTGTGAACCAAGCCAGACTACATCTCCTGAACTCCTGAACAGTTTTCCTGAGAGATTTAAGTCTAAGAACAATTCCTTGAGAATGTAATCAGTTCGGTACAGAACCAATCACACATGTTTTTTTTCGTTCAAATGGAAACAGGTAAATGACATATGGTGTTTTTGTCCAATCAGGAGTAGGAGGGGGTTAAATTATCAGTGAAGGACAAAACTCTAAATGATCTATTTGTACATACAACCATGCCCATGCCTGACCACAGTGAGCTTAGTAACAAAAAAAACAATGGCTAACATAGGACAGTAATGGGACGCAGGCATGCCACAATTTATACTCAATCCAATGATACAGAATCGCTAGAATAAAATGTAAAACAATCACCGGGAAGCAATTTGACGTGGAGATGGGGGTCTTTATTCATTCCCTTTAGCAATTTATTTTCATCACCAGTGAGAATGAAAATTATCCCATTAATAGATTCATGCTTAGGTTGAACCTTTGGCTCTAACTATAGCTGAGCTTTTAAAAAAGGATGAAACCATGATAATAGCCCTAAATATCCCAAGGAAAAAGAGACTGCTCTGACTGTCCAATTGTTCAGTGCTGAACCGAAACAGAATTATTAACATCATATTTGCATTGTCAGGCCTGCCACACCAGTTAGACATGAAATTGGGGATGTACATTCAACATAATTACCTTGACAGATTAATAATAATTAATATTAAATCAATTTTGCACTAATTGATGAGGCTCCACCTAGTCCTGGGTCTTCCCCGAGGCCTCCTCCACATATATGTATATATATATATATATATGCTCTAAATTAGTAAAATCTTAGAACTTAATGTTTAGTTCACATGCTTTTGTCACATCATAGGAAAACACATTGCTATCGCCGGATGTTTGTTTTGGCTAATTTTACGGTAACCAGAGTGATGAAGGCATGTTGGGTGGGGGAAATTAGCAAGCTAACGTTAGCTAACAAGCCAGTAGTGGGCCATTCAGTCGCTCCGCTCCCACAGTAGGGAGACTTCTTTGCCGAGAGATCGGATGACAGCTCGGGAGAGGCTGCCACTGTTCGGTCCTGCCACTGCTAGAGCAAACGCTGTTTGTTGTGGGTATCATAGCAAAGGTATCCGGTTTCTCTTGTTGAATGATGAATAGATTACCGCCGGGGGCGGTAGTCGGCGGCCGGAAAAAAGAATTTGTTGTTTAATGAGTTTAGTCTTTTCTAAAGTCTGCATGAAGAGTTATATGATTTAAAACTTTAAGCAAGCAGCACAAACTCACCTCACCTTCATCTAGCCACTGACATACAGTGTTTTAACTGAGTGAAATACTGAAACCAGGGGTGAAAGGAAGACACCTTGACTGTCTCAGGGCAGGATGAACAGGCTTCAGTTTATGTGGGTGTCAATCTGTATAAGTGCAAATTCGTTGGTCATTGTGGAAATATCTCTTAAAATACTCCTGATGCATTCCCTAATACAATGGTAAATTGTGGAGGCCTTCCTGAATCTGTTACAGTAAAAGGAAGTACTGTAAAATCAAAAAACAAAATGAGTAAGCTGTTTGGTGGAAGGTTGTTGCCACTCTCTTTCTCCTACCATCCTCTCATCTTGGGCCATTTACTCTCCCCCTCTCCGCTTCTTGTAGCCTTGGGCTAAAGTGTGAGTATTGTGGTGATTTAGAGGCACGCATAAAACTCGTCATGCACATACAGACCAAGACAGACACAGAAATACAGAGACAGTGGCAGAGGCCACTTGTGTGTGTTTTTGCACCTGTGGTGCTGATATCACAGAACCAACCACCAACAACCAGTTAATTTCAACATGTCAATCTCAACCAAAGACCACCCATTATTATCACCCTCTGAATTGGGAAAGAAAAATCAATTTCCTGAATGCTACCTACAGGACTTTATGAATTCATTGCAGAGGAGAGCCCTTTTTACATCTCTGCCACATTTCAATGCAGCCACTTGCTTTGCCATGGGAGACATCACAAAGAGGGGGAGGCAAGAAACAGAGAGGGATACATATATGTACTCTAGATGGGTGAGGTTGATTACTTGTCATGGGCGAGTGGAAAGGGTCAAATGTGGAGTATAGAAATAGAGAAGGAAAGAGATACTGAAAGGGTGGTGAAGCGAGCAGAGAAAGTCGTTGAGGAAGAGATATGGGAGTGTGGGACGCAAAGATCAGTGATAACAGTGGGAGAGGGATGGGACTGGAGAGGGAGAGGGCGCTGAGGAATTTCAGTGTAAGCCAGTAGTCAGTCTAAAAGTAGTCTTGATGATATACGTCTGAGAGCATTCAAATGAGTGTTGGTGTGTGTGTGTGTGTGTGTGTGTGTGTGTGTGTGTGTGTGTGTGTGTGTGTGTGTGTGTGTGTGTGTGTGTGTGTGTGTGTGTGTGTGTGTGTGTGTGTGTGTGTGTGTGTGTGTGTGTGTGTGTGTGTGTGTGCCCAACGGTGGACAGAGTGAATTATTACATTTACACATGCAGAATCTCAAGTCCCCCAGATAAATGTACATGAGTGAGTGGGTGAGTGAGTATATAAGAGATGGACTCAGTTTAAAATCTTCTACAGAGGCCTGTCTTCATGGTATTTCGTCCTGTTTTGAGTCTTTGTGCCACAGTCAGCACAGATGTCACTGTGGTCATGTCAAAATCAGTTAAGCAGCGCGTTTGCCTTTTTCCATAAGTTTGTGTGTGTGCGCTGCCTCATTTCATGTGTGTGTTGCCTAGTAAGAGTAGCATCTCTCACCACACACTCTCAGGAGAGTGGGTAAATGAGCAGGGTGACATGCAAAACAGCTATCATTGCTGACAGCCCGTGTGTGTGAGTGACATGATAAGGATTTCTCAGGTGGCACTCTATATACAGGTTACACACATTATACAGTATACTGAGAGGAGGATGATAGGAGTGAAAATCAGAGGGCAGCTGTCTAGAGAAAAAGAATGCTTGGTGTGGGGGGATTGGAGAAGGATGGCAGAAAGACAGCATTCCATGGCATCTCATTTCAAGATAGCATACATCAGTCATAGACAGTTTTAACTCTCAACAATTATGATATTTTTTCAGGTAAAGGCATTCAAATATCTAGTAACTAATGCTTTTTCCGGTCAGCAGTAGATTACTTTATATTTCCATATTTAATTATCTAATTTTGCACCAAAACTATTTAAATATTCAACCCTCGTATTCAAATGAGGGGAAATAACTGTATATCTGCCTTTAGTAGACTTTGTAATTATTGGTGTTATTGTGTCCATAATGGCTAAAGGGACGCAAATAAGAAAAAAAAGAAAATTAGTCTTTTAGAAATAGATAAATAAGTGTCTCACTGAATGGCAAGAGCATACAGTAGTTCTGGAACAATTTTCACTCACGGAACACACTGAAAAACAGTGTTGAGTGGCTGAGAGAGAGAGAGAGAGAGAGAGAAAAAGTTGTTGTTATTGTGTGTGTGTGTGTGTGTGTGTGTGTGTGTGTGTGTGTGTGTGTGTGTGTGTGTGTGTGTGTGTGTGTGTGTGTGTGTGTGTGTGTGTGTGTGTGTGTGTGTGTGTGTGTGTGTGTGTGTGTGTGTGTGTGTGTGTGTGTGTGTGTTTGGGACACAGCCTGCAGTCGAGGTCAGAGTTGTATGTTGGTGTTATAGTAAGCAGACAGGACACACATGTCCTATCCTCCGCCAACACTCATTAACACTGGGTGGCCCTTTGGACGGCAGTGTTTAGCATTCTATAATGAGTTTCCCTCCGGAGCAGCAGGCTTGAATGTCACTCACAGTCAACTGCAGTTTGAGTTGGGAGGCGGTGATGTGTGTGGGTGGAGCAGTGGGCACCGTGTTTGTGTCTGTTTTCTGATGACTGAAGAGAAAGTAAACAGACACTAGGCGCCTCTCATGAAAATGAGTGAGGGCAAACAGAGAAGAGGAGAAGGCCGAAACAGAGGATTTAGGAGTATTACGATTATGTTTCTCAGCATACTCTCAGGACAGAAAAAATGCCAGAATAAATGCCACAGACAGTGTGTTTTTTGTGGGCATGGTCTTTTAGGCTAGACTGAGTCTATTATTTCAATTAAGAGCCATAACAACTGGCCCTAAATAAAACACCAAATTGGATCCAAGTTTGCAAGCACAATGAGAGGGAGTGACATTTTTATTGCACAACCTAACGTTGATGAGTTGTGCAACACAACAGCCCCATCTTGACATTTGTTAGCGATGCTGTTGTAAACAAACGGGGTATAACTCCTCAAAAACCTTTGAAACACAGTTCATATAACTCTATAGACTTATTAAATAAGATACTGGACAATAGGTTTGTAAGGACTTTGACAATGATTCAATGGCATAGCAGTAAAAATTTTCTCCTAAAGACACCATCTTTCCTTCATTAAAATGATGTTTGTCCTGAAGACTGTCCTGGACATTTGGATGAACCCTCAAGAATATTTTTTGTGATATAATATGGGTTATTTTGAAAGAGTGATTAAGGGTGCCAGATCAGAAAATTAAGTAGAGAAAATGCTGTTTGATTTGATAGGAGGGGGAGAGAGACAGGATTACTTTAAAACATGTAATGACTTAAGGGGTTAGATCCTATGTTCACACCTACTTATGCAAAATTACATCACCATTAAAGAATCAGGTTGTCCAGTGTCTTTAGAATAGACTTTGCTTGAAGATTGAATTCAAGTGTTTTCTTGCTGACCTCCAATAAAGGGAAAACATCGGCAGCAGACCTGATTTAGAAAATCCATAAATTCCTTATTTTAACCTAAGTGCTTAACCGTTCTCCTTAAGATGGAAGGATCAAGGTGAAAGAGAGATAAAAGAAAAGCAAAGAACAATTGTTGTTTTTTTACTGTGTGTATTTGATCAGATTCACTGTATGTGCATTTTGTACTATATGTGTGAGCTTGTCTAATGTATGTGCTTGTGTCTGTGTTCTACCTTCATAAAGTGTGGTCAAGAGTGTGTATCTGTATTCTCGTTAGTAAATGTGGTCAAGCGTGGATTAATTAGCAGTAATGTAATTCACACTGTCACCTCTCATTACTTTCACAGTGCAGGATCCCCACCCCACTCCCTGTATCCCTCATGCCCTCTCTCCCCTCTTTTATCTCTCTCTCTCACCTTTGTATTCCCTCTTATGTCACTCCCATCTCTCTCCAGTGTTTCCCCTACCATTGTTTTGGGGGGCAAAACGACCCCCCGCCCCCTTTAAAGAATGACAAAATCATATAATTTTGCTATATATTCCACACAACAAACATTTTTTTAAAAATGGATGCGCAAGATGAAGCTGTTTTCACACATACAGGCAATTCGCTTCTCGTTCTTCGCCTTAAAAGTTCAATTCATTTTTACTTACGGGCTGGCTACATTGCACGCGTAACACATGCATAGCGGATGTTCTAACACTACGCTTTCACTATAATCAATGAAACTGGCTACACCAGGCAGGGGAGCAGCGCGTATGCTCCACGGAGATCTGCTCTACAAGCGTAAAAATAGGACAGTCTTCTATTTATATTTTTATGCGAGGTGTGTGCAGCCCTTTTACACAGAAATGGATCATAATGTGTCATTATTTCTTTTAAATTAAACTACTGATATACAGGAAAAGACTTAATGACAGTGAGTGTAATGGCAGTTTAATTTTGAGAGTTTCTGTTTCTATGTCTTGTCTCACCTGCGTCCTCTGATAACAGCTGACAGTAAATTGACGTTTTCACAGTGTTGTGCCAGCTCCAAAATACTGAAGAAACAACGACAATCCCAAAGCAAAAGCTCTTTGTCTCGCCTGTGACTCACACAATCCTACGCCGTGTGTGTGCAGCTGGTGTAGCCAGTTAAAACATACATTCCGCGGCACATACGCTCCACTAACGTTACGCATTCAATGTAGCCAAAGTCGCGCAACCTTGCCCCTATTTCAACTGTTACTAACCGTTGCTAAATAGTTGTGTGATGTGTAAATCAATGTTATTTTTTATTTATTTTCAAAAATGATGTGCAATAAACCACAATTGTGCTAATGGTCACATAGTTAGGTATTTGGAGAAACTCTAGGGGAAACATTGCTCTCTACACACCATACTGCACCCCTCCCTGCCTCCCTTCTTTTTTCCTCATCTTGGTTGTCTTTTGCACTGTTACTCTCACCCTCACATAACCTTTTATCAAATCAGCTTTTTTGTCTCTCAGCACATTGAGCATTATTGTCCCTTCCCCATGGTGGACATCCTCAATTCTCTTGGTTTTACCCCTGGGGCCTGCTCACACCAGCAAAAATTATTTATTTTCAGCAAAATTTCCATTGATTTAATTTGAATCGCCTCAATCAGTGGTTGCACTTGTAAAAACCAAAGTAGATCTGCTTTGGCCAACTGCAGACTGTCCTAACAATGCTGACACATGAGAAACCTGAGAGCCTGAGGGTCCAATAAGAAAAAACTATGTCTTATAAGCTGTGTTGCACCAACCGATTTTATATAAGCCTGCATTGCTGGAGTACAAACAGCCCCACAATGGTTTGGCATGGTTTCAGTCATGAGACAAGCAGCTATGGTACAAAAAGAGCCGCAGTACAACAGGAATCTGAACCCAAAATAAGAAAATGGAATCCAAAAACTAATTGACATTTGGAATGGTGATGCACCGATGTATCGGCTGGACATTGGAATACACCAATGTCCGCCCTATTTACTCATGGACCCATTGGCAAATAAGGTGACATGTGCCAATGGCAGTAGCTGCGCTGCCTTAATGTTGTGTTAATTGGTCTTACTCGCACAACAGTAGTCAACCCAGCTTTGAAAAAGGCAAAGGCGGGACTCTGGCATGCCATAACACAAGGGGGCAGCAGGAAAAAAGCTCCACAATGAAAATGTTCCCATGACATTTCAAGAGGAGATGTGGCAGTCAAGAGTTTTAATACATTGATTCTAATTGGCCAATAAAAAAGACACAGTAAAGTGTATGATTACTTGAAAGCTAATACAAAACAGAAAGATGACCTGGAGGCCAAGACAGCACACACTGACAGCCACAGCATTCGAGAAGGTGAAAACATTCCCAGCGTTAAGCAATAGGCAGAACTAGAAAATTCTGCAGGAAATGTGTGTGAACTGTGTGCCTACTACTTGGTGCACATCCGAATAACACTGGCTAACAGTAAATCTGCTGTTTGACACGGCGCAAAGTAAAGAGTCTCCATGATAGGAGGAGGAGTTTGTGTTTGGTTATTCAGATTTTTTGAGAAACTCTATTCAAACTTTAAAATATTAGGGCACTATTCAACTTTCAAATCACATTAATACTTTTTGAAATAGTCAACCTTCTTTGAGGCTTTTAAAAAAAGTTAGAAGCAGAACTATCAAAGGTGCACTACAGCCTTGTCTCTGTGAAAATAGCTGTTGGTGTTTTAGCCTGAAGTCAGTTAGGAGTAAGTCAGTTGGTCAGTTAGTTCATCATGACATCATGTTAGTGGACAAATAACACTTCTTCTCTTTCCTTCCTCTCCTCCTCCTCTCTTCTTTTTTCCTCTCCTCTCTTCCTTTCTTCCTCTCCTCTTCCTTTTTTTTTTTTTTTTTTTTTTTTTTTTAAAAGGGGGGGAAGCGTCCCTTTTTTTTTTTTTTTTTTTTTCGGGTTGGTATGAACTGTTTTGGGGGGGGGGGGGGGGGGGGGGGGGAGGATGACACAGCCAAAAGTTTAAGTCCAGTGGATTCCATAGTTACATGTCTGCGACCGGAACAAATGTTCCTACATTTTGACCAACCATGATGTATGAAGAGTGAAAACTGTAGGGGAGAGAGCAATTTGTTTGGAAAAATTTCAGATAATTATACTGCAGCTTCACCCTTTGTCCTCCCCTCTGGCTCTCAACATTCCATCCCCATACACACACATTGGAAAATCTGAAACTGTCTGAAAACGTTCTGCAGCTCCATTTCTTTTCATTGTTTCTATCGGCAGTTGGTATGAACAGAGCCAAAAGTTTAGGTCCAATGGATTCCACAGTTACATGTCTGCGACCGGCACAACATTTCCTTCTTTTTTGACCAACCCTGATGTATGAAGAGTGAAAACTGTTTTATAATAATAATAATAAAGTATGGGGGATAATAGTCATTCAGTGTGCCGATGTGCTGCAATAGCAGCAATCAGCAGAATGACTAAAGAGATTTGCCGCGTGGTTTTCACGAAATCGGCAAAAAATGCCGCAAAAGTTCCTATAGACTTTAATGGGAAATCTTCAGGTAATGACTTAACATTGCTCAAAAAAAAAACTCTTTGGGGCCCAACACATTCTCACACCCAACTCGTAAAATAAGGACGTTCGGTCAGGAGCCTTTCTCGTTCTTATTTGACATTAAAAGTCTCCTTTAGCGTCTCATGTAAACGTGCTTGGTCGCCACTATTTCCGTCCCTTTTGCGTCGCTTTTGACGCGCTTGGTCGGGACAGGTGAACGGAATCACGGAGGTTGGGTTTAGGAGAAAAACAACGGGGAAAGGACGCCTCAAAAGCAGGGAAACACACCGCGGGTGAAGCGCGACAATAACGGAATCGCGGAGGTTGGGTTTAGGACAAAAACAACGGGGACAGGACGCCTCAAAAGCAGGGAAACACGCCGTAGACGGGGGAAACAAAAGAAAAACAACGGGGAAAGGACGCCTCAAAAGCCGGGAAACACTCGCCGGAGACGGGGAAACAAAACTCCACACGCGGGGCGCGAACCCGAGTCTCCTGAGTGAAAGTCTGGTGTTTTACCCATCCACCACCCCAACCACCGTCCTTACGCAGCAATTTCCCCTTACATACCACTCGCTAAATCTCATCCAACTGCGGCTCTCCCCAGTACGTTACACAAATACGCCGAAGGGTGCCTTTTTCGTCGCATCAGACGCTGAAGGACACTGCCCAAACGTACTTATTTTACGAGTTCGGAATGAGAACGGGTTGTTGGGTAGGGTGACCATATTTTGATTTCCAAAAAAGAGGACACTTGGCCCGGCCTCGAGACAAAAATTCAGACAGGCTTAATTAATGGTTAATGAACATGCTTTATTATGCCTCGATGGTGCAAAAATAACTTCTGTAATAAAATAAAATCTGTAACAACCTGTAACAAAATAATATCTCTCTTTTAAAATAAATAAATAATATGAAATAATGTTCTAAATATGACCTCTTCTGTGTTAGAAAATCCAGCTACAACAAAATATGTCTTAATACCTTTTCAATGTAATAAGATAAATTTTTTGCAGTTCAACTGTGAAGCTGCACTAAGTCTTGTTTTATGGTTGTACGCAGGCTCCACGCAGAGCTTTCGCCGTAGCCTGATGTTAATACTTGTGCGCTGGTGTGTGTGTCGAGCCGGCATGTCTGTGTGTGTGGGGAGTGGGTGATAGAGCGAGGGAGAATTAAGGGAGAGTGACGGCGAGCGAGTACGACTCTAGAGTCATAGCGAGAGAAACAAAGTGTCTCCCCTGTGTTTTTTGACCACGGTGGGAAAACTTTAGCAGGAAACGCTGCAGCATTTTGTGTACAATGCTGCTCCGCTGTCTGCTCTAGTCCCTGTATGTGCGCGTCGCAGAGCCGCCCACAAAGCAGCCGCTCAGGAATTACGTCACACAACAAAGTACCGTAGTACACTGTGCAAAGCGCCACTCAATTTAAGTACACGCGTAATAGACCCATGAAAAACAGTGAAAAACGGACATTTTCATGAATTTATAAAACCCGCCCGGACCCCCCGGACAGTACGTAAAAAGTGGACATGTCCGGGCAAAAGAGGACGTTTGGTCACCCTATTGTTGGGGCCATATTGTATCGCCATACTTTAATGTAGAAAAATAATTTAAAGTTTAAACCGAAGACTTTGGCCTTTATTGGGCTGAATGGACATTATGATATACAGCACAGTTTCTACCAAATCACAGTTTATGTATCGTCCAGTTTTCAAACCGTTTCAGATTTTGCAATGTGTGTGTATGGGGACGGAATGTTGAGAGCTAGAGGGGAAGACAGAGGGGGGAGCTGTAGTACAATTCTCTGAAATTTTTCCAAACAAATTGCTCTCTCCCCTACAGTTTTCACTCTTTATACATCATGATTGGTCAAAATGTAGGAAATCTTGTGCCTGTTGCAGACATGTAATTATGGAATCCACCAGACTTAAACTTTTGGCTCTGTTCATACCAACTGCTGATAGAAACAATGAAAAAAAATGGAGGCGCAGTACGATTCGCTGAAATTTTTCCAAACAAATTGCTCTCTCCCCTACAGTTTTCACTCTTCATACATCATGGTTTGTCAAAATGTAGGAAATTTTGTGCCGGTCGCAAACATGTAACTATGGAATCCACCAGACGTAAAGGAACACGGCGACTTATTGGGACTTTAGCATATTCACCGTAACCCCCAGAGTTAGATAAGTCCATACATACCCTTCTCATCTCCATACATGTTGTAACTCTGTCCGACGGCCCCACCGGTAGCTTAGCCTAGCACAGATCCTACTACACTACTACAGAAACAGTGCTACTTCTGCTACTTGGGCGGAGCGATATGCTTGCAATACCTGAGAAGCCCCAAGCAGAGAGTAGCAATGCTTCGCCTTTCTGAGAATATAGTTTCCAGTTTATATTCAGTTAGAAGATGGCTGTGTCTGATGTGACCTTGTTATTTGTACACGCTGTGACTATACAAATCACAACATGTAAATAGGAACATGTTGGCATTATTTTGTCACTTATTCAGAGCAGTAGGCTTGTTGGAACCTGTTACCTCCAGGATCTGTGCTAGGCTAAGCTACCGGTGGGGCCGTCGGACAGAGTTACAACACGCATGGAGATGAGAAGGGTGTGTATGGACTTATCTGACATTATAGAATGTGGTCTAGACCTACACTACTGGTCAAAAGTTTTAGAACACCCAGATTTTTCAAGGTTTCTATTGAAATTCATGCAGTTCAATGTCTTATTGTACTCTGAAATGAAAGAATAGAACAAACAAACAATTTAAGTTAAAAAAGAAATCATGGAATCAATTTATAAACCAAAATGTATTCTACATTTTTGACTCATCAAAGTGGCATTCTTTCTATAATGGAAATCAAATATTCTTCAGAAAGTTCTTCCCAACTCTGTTGCAGAAGTTCCCATCAACCTTTCCCAAGATATCAAGCTTGATCAACCTCCATTGCTGCAGAACAGCTTTACATTGTTTACCCATTTCTTGTTCCCTGAAAAAGGCCGTTTTGTAAAATACTGAAATGTACATTATTTTTCAGTTTTGGGAAACCTTACTTTTTTTAACGTAGGCAGTTCACCACTTACCTTTGCACCATTTCAAGCTATTCATTGGACTTGAACTGCTAAAATTTCAATAAAAAACAATGGGGTGTTCTAAAACTTTTGACCAGTAGGGTTATCTCGAGATAACCCTTGTTATGACTTGATACTATAAATAAAATTGAATTGAATTGACTCTGGGGGTTACGGTGAATAAGCTAAAGTCCCAATAAGTCGGTGTGTTCCTTTAAACTTTTGGCTCTGTTCATACCAACTGCCGATAGAAACAATGAAAAACAATATCTGGAAAGACGCAGACGGTTCCCTGTTTGTTACCTGCTCTGTGTCGCATATGACACCACAAACATAAAAAAACACATCAATGCGTTCGCCAGACTTTTATCTCTCTTGTGATGATAATATTTTTGCTGTTTGGACCCACGTTTTTTGAATTACAGAACAAACTTAAGAGGTATTATTATCATTAAATGGACATGTTGGACCCATTAGATACTGCTCTACTCCCTCACTGCGGATATCACCATAGCAACAAGTTCTGACACACACACCTCCTATCATAGAGACGCTTTACTGTAGGCCGTGTTGTCCTCTCTTTGCAGGACATGTCAAACAGCAGAGTAACTATATACCTGTGGTGGCGATGGCCTTTATTCAACCATTGTTGAATCACTTTAGCAACACATACAGCCACAGGAGGAGGAGAAGAAAAGGAGAGGACAAGAAGAGGAGAGAAAGAAAGGAGGAGAGAAAATGAAGAAAGGAGAAGAAGTGTTATTTGTCAGCTAACATGATGTCATGATGGACTAACTGACCAACTGACTGACTTCTAACTGACTTCAATTTCAATTCAATTCAATTCAATTCAATTTTATTTATAGTATCAAATCATACAAGAGTTATCTCGAGACACTTTACAGATAGAGTAGGTCTAGACCACACTCTATAATTTACAAAGCCCCAACAATTCCAGTAATTCCCCCAAGAGCAAGCATTAGCAGTGGCTGTTGCGACAGTGGCGAGGAAAAACTCCCTTTTAGGAAGAAACCTCGGCAGACCCAGACTCTTGGTAGGTGGTGTCTGATGGGGCCGGTTGGGTGTGTGATGAACAGTGGCAATAATAGTCATAATAAAGATAATGGAACAGTGACTACAATGGTAGTTGTAGTAGTTCATGTCATAGCAGGATACAGCAAGGTATTACAGGATGTAGAGTGGCATAGCAGAGCATGGGTGCACGACTTCAGGCCTCAACACCAACAGCTGTTTTCACAGAGACAAGACTCTAGCGCACCTTACATAGTCCTGCTTCTAGCTCAAAAACCCTAACTCCTATCGCTTAATGTTTAATACTGTGACAGGTAATATGACACCCTGCTGATCATCTTGTGCAAGAATGGTGTGTTGTGTAAGAAATGTGAGGATAGTAGCTGTCCGAAAAGGACATGTTCTTTTTAAAAAGCCTCAAAGAAGGTTAAATATTTCAAAAAGTATTAATGTGATTTGTAAGTTGAATACTACCCTAACATTTTAAAGTTTGAATAGAGTTTCTCGAAAAAATTCTGAATAACCAAACACAATCTCCTCCTCCTATCATGGAGAGTCTTTACTGTAGGCCGTGTTGTCCTCTCTTTTCAGGACATGTCAAACACCAGATTTACTGTTAGCCAGTGTTATTCGGATGTGCACCAAGTAGTAGGCACACTGTCAAAATTTCCTGCAGAATTTTCTAGTTCTATCATTCTCACTATTTCTAGTATACATTTACTCATTATCACACATCATCTGAAAGAGCATCTGTGTGTGTTTGGGATATATTATAGTGTGTGTGTGTGTGTGTGTGTGTGTGTGTGTGTGTGTGTGTGTGTGTGTGTGTGTGTGTGTGTGTGTGTGTGTGTGTGTGTGTGTGTGTGTGTCTGTGTGTGTGTGTGTGTGAGAGAGAGAGAGAGAAGGGGAGAGAGAGAGAGTGAAAGGCATGTCAAGGTTGAGTGAGGGCAATCTGTTTCTATTAAATGTGTTTCATCAGAGTAAAATTACTGGCTCATAATGGATGCATAATACATGGATAATGTGATATTACATAATGAATTAATATATCAAGTGCATACAACAAATGGTGAGCAGAGGGTGAGATCCCTGTTAGCTTTGTGGATTAAATATAAATGCAGCCTTTGTTCCTGGACCTTGGCTACATATCTGCTTGTTGTCTGGTCTGATCTAATCCAATTGCTGTGTAGAATTTGAATGGAACAGTAATTGGCCCATGTGAAAACCTCTCGTCAGTTGCAAGGACATAAGTAAAATGAAAGTAATCTCTCTTCGTGCTTCTTGTCTCTTACTATTGTATAATGAGACATGGAGAGGATCCCCTTCTACCAGCCTAATGCATTATTTCACCTTCATTAGGACGTTAGTTGGAGAACGGTAACAGGCCAAAGATAGGTATCAGAGGTAACAGGGATAAATTAGTGGATGAGAAAGAGAGATCTAGAGGATGGTACAAATTAGGAGTGACATACTGTACATCATCTTGTCAACGTCTCATAATATTTTAGAACAAAGGGAAGTCATTCAAATGAGTGGTGCTTTCAAAAGACAAACAATGGCGTTCAAAATGTTCCACTAGACTGATCGATGGTCTGCCAAACATCAGTCACTGCTCTTTTTTGGCACATTGTTACCGTGTGTGTTTGTCCTTTCTGATGGCTGAGGTAGACGGAGGACATGTAGGCTACGTGAGAGACACTGTAAAGGCAAGTCCAACAATAAGTCATGATTGATTTTGTCCCCTGCCACTTGGAGGAAGAGACAAACACATTCCCCACAGTGCCTAGTGAGACAGATTGTGTACCAAGAATGCCATTGTTACTGAAAAGCACATTTTCCCTGACAAGGCAGCGCTATTTCTCCTCCTCCTCCTCCCCTTCTTTCTCACAATGACAAATACTCTTAGCCTGATAGATGGTATTGTTTCCAATCACACACACACATGAAACCAAGAGAGTGTCAACAGCCAGTCCACATATCTCCCATAGTGTTTATAAAAGTCAGCAGGGAAGAAATTTAAGCTCAGCTGGACAGAACCTGATACGCCCACAGAAGCTTAATATTAAGATTAGGAGAGATGTTAAGTCCTTTATTTACAAAATATGGGTGGATGTAAAATACACGGCAGTCTTCACACAAGGAAAACAGAAAAACCTAGTAACACACAATAGGCTCTTTGTAACTGTATGGACAGTACTCCTGGAAAATGCAAAATATTACTTCAAACATATGGTTACACTTTACTTGAAGTTTTCTACATAAGAGTGACATGACACTGTCATGAATGTGTCATAAAACATTATAAAAAAGTCATAAACGTTTATGACATAACGCTTCTTTTAGTACGTGTAATTTGGTTTTGTCATGACAAGTTATAGTTAGGGTTAGGGTTAGTGACATGACACTGTCATGTGTTCATGACAGTGTCATGTCACTCTTATGCAGAATACTTCAAGTAAAGTGTTACCAAACATATTTTCAAGCAAAGTATTTCAAAGATTTTTTATTACGTTGAAAGTACAATTAAATAAGAAGCAGGAAAAAAGTCCTTGTGAATGTGAGAATTCTGCAAGAATAGCACAACAATGAAACTTTGAAACAAACAAAAAAGTGAAATACGCTAACAACTGTAAGGTATTCAGTTCTGGTGTGGTTAGAACAAAAGCTGTGTGGGCCGACGGAGCCACATTGTCACCATGCAGGACACTTGCTGTGTTTTCTCATCTGCCAGTCAGCTCCTGTTGATTACAGCTGGCTGCCAGGAAGAGGAGAATTAATCAGTGCTGTCAGATCTCTATGTAGATCAACTGATAAGGCACAGAAACACACTCACTGACACAATTTATGCAGAAAATGCACTGAAATGTCATCTATTGCATTGTTAGTTATGCCTCTTCGGAAAGTTGCTTAACCTTTTCAAAGTTGCCTTCTGTCGCTGAATTTGCAGCCAAGTTAAGCGCAGAGCTATTCTTGTCTTGAAATCACAAAACAATGTTTGAAAGAGTCTTTCTGGGATATGGTTTATTGTGACTCAATTTAAATAATTTAACTTGCATATAAGTTTAACTGAAGCATTTGCTTTGTGTTGACAATTTTGAGTGGGAATCCTAAAACCATGTTACCCCAGGCTGGGTTACTGACAAAATAGGAAACCTATGAACATCCCCAAGGGCCATTGGGGACCCCTGGGAACCAGTGTTGTGTAGAAGTGTTGTAGAGCTGCTGATTTTTTAATGACACTGATTACTGGCTTATGAAACTGCACTCTGGGATTTTAGCTGTTTGAGCTGGCCTTAACAGCGTAGCCTATAGAGAAATGCATAACAAGCAAAAGGTCAGGCTGCACTGACTGATAACAGACATGATACACATCAACAACCCTTTCCACTAGAAATTACGTTATGAAATATTAATTTTGCCAAATACATTTTGGGAGAAACCGTACTTTGTATCAAATAGGAGAAAACGGGGACTTTACTAGACAGAAAATGAACACATTTATACCCTAATTACACACCATACACCTAAATTATGCTGTAATTAGAACCTGTGTATACTAATAGCAAATAGTATTACTATACGAAAATGGCTAATTGATGCACAGATTTGCATATCTTAGTACACAGGTTAAATAATGTGGTATTTTAACAAATGTATTTTTTAGGGCTGTCAAAATGAACGTGTTAATGAGTTAGGACACTTGTGCGATTAAAAAATTTAATTGATTGACAGCCCTAATATTTATTGATTGATCGTGTATTGAAGTTCGCTTTTGTCTGACAATGACAAAAACAGCCAGCGGTTGCCTGTGAAGAGAGCACATAAGAGTCAGATTGGCTTAAGTCTTTTACTTGCAGATTGTAGTGAAGGAGTAGTATTATAACTTACTGTGAGTAACATGTGCACTGAAACTTCTACTAGTAAAAGTAAAAGTATGTTTTATTACATTTTATTTGGGTCTAATACGGCATATATGTGGTTTCTCATCACAGCATAATTTAGGTATGTGGTGTCTAATTAGGGTATACATGTGTTTGTTTACTGTCTAATAAAGACCACATTATTTCTAACTTGATACAAAGTATGGCTTACTACGTCTTATTAGTATACTGTAAAATAAAGTGTGACCACAAAAACGGCCACTCAGTGGTTTATGAGCATTATGTTTCTGTACTGAGTTTGGTGGTGTGGTTAGGTGTCGGCAACAATAACACTTGGTTAGGGAGGAATTGTGGAAGTGGTTTTGACAAAGCTAGCATGTTGATGTTTAGCAGGTATAATGTTGACCATGTTCACCATCTTAATTTAGCGTGTTAGCATGCTGACATTTGCTTATTAGCACTTAACACAAAGTACAGCTGAGGCTGATGGGAATATTTTATTTGGTAAGGTATTAGAAAAAATAAAATTTTGACCAGATGATGGCGCTAGATTAAAGATTGGAGTATCAAAGTGATTACAATTTATGCTCTGGAGACAGTGGATGAGTGTACAAAATTGCACAGCAATCCATCCAATAGTTGACAGAATATTTTAATAAAAAGCCCAAATGTCAAGCTCATGGTGGCACTAGAAGAAAAGCCAAGGGATCACCTTGGTCAATAGGATACATCCTCTGGAGACCAAAAATATCTCCTGACATGACATTTCAGCCTGGACCAAAGTGTTGGACCGACGGACAGACGGACGGACGGGCGGACGGACGGACGGGCGGACGGACGGACGGGCGGACGGACGGGCGGACGGACGGACGGGCGGACAGACGGACAGACACACAGACAGACAGACAGACAGACAGACAGACAGACGGACAGGCAGACCGGCAGACTGGCGGACTGACCGACATTTCCATCCCTATTATGATCAAGATATACAATTTCACAGTATGTAGTTAGATTCATATATTTTGCAGTGCTCCACTATGATCTGAAAGATAATTTTTCTTAATGAGTTATATTGGTCACACAAAATATGATATATCAAAAGACCCTAAAACAAGGACCTCTGCCACTCCAAACCACCATATCCATTATCCTGCCGCATTTTCTCCAAACCCGAGCTAAATATGGAATATCATTTTTCTTGTTGAAGAAATGTCATGGGAGCATGCCTTTTCCATTCTCTGCCACTCCTGGCTCAATTAGAGTTCTGTAATTACTGGGAATGTAATTTCTGGGTTGAGAAGATGGGATGTGTAGTGTGGGTTGCAGAGGAAATCCTCTGAGTTTTAATGCAAAGCAATGCTACATACTTTCTCCTCGATGCAATCATGTAGAAAGGCTCCCAACAGTCTAATCTCTAAGTGGAGATACATTGGGGTTGGTTTGTCCCATTATCTGGGCTTAGATTAGGCTATCAATCCATTTTAATCAATAAGGGTGCTAACATTTATAATAACTCAACAGTTTGACCTGCGGTCTGACCTCCTGATCATAGAGCACCTCCTGATCATAGAGTCAGGCTGTTATCTGCCAGAAACACCAGTACTTGGCCTGAATCCAGCCACGCACAGGGAACAGGTAGAACTATTTTTGATGCTTTATTTTAAAGTGCCTAGAGAGGAGTAGGCCAACTCCAACTAAGCCGATTGTGTATTATGCTGTCGGGCTGACAATGATGCAATCTAAGGCAGTGAACTCTCCCTCTGTTTTTTAATTCCCTCAAGCATCTGTTTCTAAATGGGGGTTTTATCCCTTCAAGCTGAGGCACGTTGTAACCTTCAGTTGTTTTTTATTCTTTTCTAAGAGCTAAGCAGGATAGCCAGAGGGAACAAACTGCTGCCAGGACACTGTACACTCTTCACTACGGGTAATTACCGCTACAATCAGTTCAGCCCATTACTAACTCTGCGCTTAATAGGGAGAGGGAGGAACTTCAGTGAAAACAACTGGTTCACTCAGTCAAATGTCAGCTATTGAAATAAATGATTTACATGCATGTGTATTCACAAATCTGTTCCAATGTATAGTGCATGCATATCATAATTAAGGTTGGCACCGTATGCAGTAGACTCCATTTCAATCTAAATTATTCAAATCCAGCATTTTTTTGTTTCTTAGTAGGCTTGTGAATGCCTTCCACTAAGCTCTTTTCCCCACATCCCTTTTGCTGATGTAGATTTGAAAGCCCTCACAGAAGTTGTCAATTTATAGTCAGATGCCTGAGTCCACTCAGTCTCTCTCGCTCTCTCACACACTCGCTCTAAGTATATTATGTGTTGACAGCTCTTTGAACTATAGGGTTTCATATTTGTGAGCTATTCAAGCAAGCTAAAATTGATGTGGATCTACTTCACAGAAAGAGGTAGAAAGTGGTAGAAAAATGTATTCTGACTGACTGAGACTATGACCACAAATTGACAGAGGTGTTTTACAATCTCTGCCATTAAGTCGTTTTTATTTTCTTTAATATAGGCAATTTCAAGTCCTTAAGTATTTACAAAGAACTTGAGCAAATTAACAAAGTGAATGTTAAGATGAAACATAGATATTTCAGATTCAAAAGGTTTTTTAATACCTTTTGTATTTTAGAATTCTTCAAAAGGCCTTTGTAACATGTGTAACATGTTAACTGCTTGTTATCCATTAATACTTGTGTTATGTTGAAAACAAATGTTTGTTTCATATACCTTTTGTTGTTTATATATATATATATATATATATATATATATATATATATATATATATATATATATATATATATATATGCCAGGCAATTATGTCATGTTATGAAATTAAATTAACTGATCTCAAGATTTTATTTTAGGGTTTTTTGTGAAGATACTGCTATCACTTTTTAAACAGAAAACACATGTGTACTGGGCTCTACATTTAGAAAGAAGATTGCTGTGGCTATTAATTCATTCAGCAACTTCCCTCTGGCACGTACCTTAAAACTGAAGTTTAAAAGTCCCATGGCATGAAAATTTCACTTTATGAGGTTTTTTAACATTAATATGCGTTCCCCCAGCCTGCCTATGGTCCCCCAGTGGCTAGAAATGGTGATAGGTGTAAACCGAGCCCTGGGTATCCTGCTCTGCCTTTGAGAAAATGAAAGCTCAGATGGACCGATCTGGAATCTGGAATCTTGGAATCTTACTCCTTATGAGGTCATAAGGAGCAAGGTTACCTCCCCTTTCTCTGCTTTGCCCGCCCACAGAATTATGCCCACCCATGAGAGAAAGACATCATGGCTTTCAAACGAGCAAAGTGGCAGTTGAGGTCAAGGCCACACCCCCACCCTCCATCTTGCTAGTCTACATCATTTCTGGCAATCCATTTTCCATACTGAAATACTAAAGAAGCCAATTGATCCATCCCCTCTCACTGCTCTATTTTGTGTTATATCAAGTATATGCATGTAACATGCTTGCCTTTTGCACTTTGTTGGCCAGGCAACTCATTCTCTTCAGGTAGAAAGACCCTTTACTCACTTCACTCAAGGGATTAGAAAAGGTATGCAATATCTTAAATCTATTTGGCAGCCTTTCTTGATATTTGTAGGGAAATTAGAAGCAAAGAATGTAACCCCATAATACATTGTGTATTCCTATGTTATTGATTTCTCATAGTTTTTTATTTGTTTTTATTTTTTATGTCATTCTCCTTTCAGGTAAATATAAATATAAAGTGACTGGCTTTAATTTAGAAGTGTTGGTCTGGTAGGTAGGTGGGTGGGTAGATGTTCGGGTTTTGATCGTTTGTATTTTGTTTATATCTTGGACACTCTGAAAATCTTTAACAAACAGACCTTGATCCAAAAAAAATAAATATGAAGCTTTTTCCATCCAGAGATTTCTCCTAACTGTCTGACTACATCCACAGTCAGTGTCAGCAGTTCTCTAATGCTAAGAAAATGTTTGTCTTTCAAGCTGAAAGTCACTCTCCTTCCAACTCTTGAATGTTGCTTTTACAGCCACAGAAACCATACACCAAACATACCTACATAATTGTGAAAAATATACAGTTTTTCCTGTTTTCTGAATTTGTTGGGTGTTGACATTTTGCTGACATTCACAGTTTTCTCTGAACTGTTAATGGCGAGCAATGACCATAAAGCTGACTGAATTTACTGTAGACTCCACTCGACCCACTGCTACTATACGAGTCAGAGGATCGCTAACATTAATAAATGAGCATAGGGTCGACGAGCCATTAAAAAGTGCTTTGAAGCTCCATTTAAGAAAAGATGGTCCTAGAACCTGCTCCGTGTAATTTAAAAGAGAAATAGGCTGTGTCAGAGGGCATTAATACAAATTAATATAAATGTGGTTTTGGAAAATATTTGTCAGAATGAAGCAGTAGTTATTGTAATCACCGTCACAAGCTATCATTTCAGAGTAACACATGCTATTTCCATTTATCTAATAGATGTGAAGAAGAGGCAATAAGTAGAGAAGTGGCGATGAAGGCAGCCGTGAAAGTGGTTAGAAAATGTGTAAGAATCAGATTGCCCTAAGCTGTGGTATCCGACAGCATTGTTTTTCTTCATGGTGTTTATTTATTTGTATTTATTTTTACAGTTCTGACAGATCTGAGGCATTGAGACAGCACTCGGAGAGGGATGGATGCTGACAAGGATATAGTTAATATATGCGGCATGGTGAAGCCAGAAGAAAACAGTGAGGCCTCTTATCACACAGAAGTCATCACAAAGGCCCTTCACGGTGCAGCTCAAAGGGAAAATAAGGCAAACTCAGGTGGACGCAGAAAGGGGAAAGAAAAGAAAAGTAGGGGATTGGAGAGAACGGATTAAAAGGAGGAGGGAGATGATGTGATGTTTCATCTTTCAGGTCTTTGTCTTTAGCTTTAGTGTCATCTACTTCCATAGCATGGCTCCAGGCTTTGCATATTTACATATTTATTTTATTTACATAACTATTTACATAATTACCATAATGAAAATGGTACCCTGCCAATGCTTTGTGGCATATGAACCTGCAATAAACCCATAGTTTCTGAACAGGTTTACATACACTATTTTCTCTGTTTTCCTCTAGCCCATAATGTCTTATTTTCTGTTGTTGTCTTTTTGTCCTCTCTCTGCCCCCATGCACACCTCACCTCCCACAGCACCAGTATGAAAGGTGCAGGATGTATTACCACTGTGCATGTGTGTATATGACCTATATTGCGCCCCTGCTGAAAGCCCCATACACCATAAGGACCACTCTATCTGATCTGCCACATCTGCTATCAAGACAGGTAGTGTCTACACCTGCGGGAGAACTCTCTTTCTCCTTTTGTCTTTCTGTCTCTCTCAATCTGTCTCTCCCTGGTCACGCACACACAGACAACTGACACACATGTGCTCACACACCACTATGCCAGGATGCAGTGCGCTTGTTATTGAGACATCTGCCAGAGAGCAGACTGACTGACATCAGTCATCCGGCTGTAACAGATGATGATGAGGAGCAAGGTCAGCGTTCTCTGTCCTGTCCTCTCAGACCATGGAGGGCCTTTGGCTCTACTTTGCTCTGATCTCCAGAAACTCCAGAACAGTAAAGTACATGCTCACTAGGTACAGTAAGCTTCTTGTCCCTGGAGGTTAAACTGAGCGCATGTTTTCAAAATTGGTTACAGGTTGAATTGATTTTCCTTGGTGACATTTCAGTACCTAACATAGTAGCAGAGTACACGCTGACACATATGGCAAAGAGACAGCGGGGACCTTACCAGTGCAAAAGAACAGTGCATCTACACTAAAAAAAGGAGTTTAGGGTTTGGGTGAGGGTCTAAGATGAATTACATTCCTTAAATTAAGCAGCTTTTATAGTCACTTGTTGATAGAGCCGCCATGGCTTCATTGAAGCATTTCCAGATCTGTGTTGTCTGGTATTTGTGGGTACATGAGAGGTATTACTCTCTGGGAAATGTGCCTCAAAGGGCATTTCTTAGAATTAAGTTAATACAGAGTTGAAATGTCATTTATTCAGCAAATTTCTTTTGGATATCAGAACATGCACTTAAAAAGCATTCTCACAGCTTGGATCTAAAATAATTACTATGCCTCTAAGAGCTTTTAGATTATTAACGACATTCTGCTAATAGTATGAGAACTGAGATTTCATTTGGATATTCTACCTACAGGGAATGATGACATTTTGCAACAATCTTATCTGTCAAAGCAAATCGTAACAATAAAGCCATTTACAAGCACAGCAGTTAGCACAGGCCAGCACATAACGTGCGTTTTGGATGTGTGCAAATACGCTCCAGGCAAACTCAGTGGACATTAAAAGGTAAATAGTGGCATGCACCGTTTGTACTGAAGAATGTAAACAAAGCTTTTTCGGTGTACACTTAGGCTGCTACAAATGCAAAGACAATTGTCCTTGCAGTTGAAAAGACTTGTTAAAGAAAAATTATTGATTGAAAGTAAAAATGTCAAGGTAATGTCAAGGTATCCCTTAATAAAAAAAAAATTAACACAGGAAAGGAGAAACAACAAAACAGATTAAAATGTAACCGTTCAACAAGTGTCTGTACCTCCTCTCTCTTTTTACCCCTTTCTCTCTATCTATCTCTCCATCCCTCCATCTCTGCCAAGGACACCATCCCTGCTGTTGTTACCATGGAGACAAGCCAGAAGGGCTGTGGGCGAGACATGTGAGGGACTGTGGGTGACTGTGTCTGTGTGAGCATGAGCATGTTTGTGCAAATGTTTGTCCTTGTTTGTTTTCATGTGATTTTTCAAGTTTTCTACATATTTTTATCCTATATTGTTTTCTTCAATAATGCAGTTCACATCATACGCTTGAGTGGTATTCGCACTACTTCAACAAGGTACTGTAAGACGATAGTACAGGAGGTGTCAGGGCTAACCCTACAGTCACATTAGCTACAAAAGAGAGCGACATGCACTTGCTTGTGGGCGCTTCTGGGGGTGCCTAGCCTACCCCTGGTTGCTTGGCAACAGTAAACAGAAATTCTCCGGTGCTACCTTCATAGGGTTGGTACCGTTTGGATTTTTACGATTCCAATGCCGAACCGGTACTTTTAAAACGATTCCGATTCCTAACCGATTCCTAAACCGATTCCTAAACCGATTCTTGAAAAACTGAAAAATGACATAAAAGAAAGGCTCTTTTATGGAGTTTTTTTAAAATTGAAAATTATTTAAATTGAACAATATATTAACGTTTTAAAGTAGTTAAATATATAATAAGTAAACCTAAGTCACCTAACACATAACTATAATAATTTAACAAATAACAGTTACGCTATTAACAAGTAACAACAAAATAAATGATGTTGAGTTGGTATGCCAACCAGCTTCAAACTATAGCAGTTATTTTGCAGAAAAATGACCATATTTGCCTTCTCTGGCAAGATACTACACCTCTCCTGACTTATGGCATGTCTTGCACAGGAGAAACCTCTCTCAGATGGTGTCCAAGAGGCCTGTACACACAGGTAGGAGTCTGAAAGGGCAGACTCCCCCACCACCACCAGGCTACAGGCTCTTGTCCTGAATGATAGACTAGCAGAGCAAGTGTAATATGTTTACCAGCAATCACGTGCAGTGAATGGTTAATATGCTTTTACGTCCGTTTTGGTGAGCCCAGAGGGAAAATATGCCATTTTAAAAGTAGCCTACGTTTAAGGTAGCTAGCTAATGGTAGACTACAGAGAGAGTGTGATATTTTTACGTCTGTTTTGGAGCGTGTACAAAAAAGCCGTCTATCAGCAGTGATTGTAGAGTGCATGGCGGAGAATAGCGCGAACACGCACTTCACACAGCGAGCGGGCACGTGCGCCACTCGGCAGAAAGGGAGAAAGAAAAAAAGAGTCTGCCGCTGTCCGGAGCGACAGAGGGAAAATATTTCAGTCAGAACCGAAATGAGGAACCAAAATTTGCTTCTAATCCGGTCCGAATACTACCGTTTGCGTAGGAACCGGTTCCATAGTGGAACAGGGTTTCGGTACCCAACACTATACCTTCAAGCACGTCTTAAAAGTTACTTCAGAGGTATTGTTAAGTTACAAAAATGATGTTTTTGGATTTAAAAGTATTTATTTATCGATAAAAGTAACAAAATATATGAGATAAAATGCCAAACATATCAGATATATACATAAATACGATGTCCTGAAGCGTTTTCCGCCATCTTGAATTATTTTCTTCGACTCGAGCCACTGACATACGTCACGCTGCCCTCATGCTACCTTTACTCCGACTGGCAGTCACTTTGTCGCATCGCTCAGCATTTGCATAAAATAGACTTCTTGTCTATTTTGGACCCGCCTTGCTCGTGGCAGCGGCAAACTCGTCGCTTGTCGCTGGCAAACGGCCACTCCCACTGAAAATGAATGGTAGCCTGTCGCTTTGTCTCTGTCTCTTGTAGCTGATGTGACTGAGGGGTAATACTTCTATCTGCATCATATCATCAGCATTAATGTGAATGGTCCCTTTTTTTTAAATGGCAAAAAAATAAATTTAAAATGCGTTTGGAACAGTGAGGTTTTTATATGCAGTTTGGTTAAGACTCATATTTTCCACTGTCCTTGGCATTCTGACGCACACAGTTGTGGATCAGCATCATATTGTGCCGTAAGACCACACGATTTTGATTTATTTCCCAACAAACAATGCAAGCCTCCAAGGGTATGTGGCGGTTTGTGTGTGCATGATGGGATGTGGGGTTGGAGGCAATGCTTGTTTTGACAGCAATAATTCACCCCATTTATTGAATGAGAGATGAGAAGAAAGTGTAATTTTCTTGCTCCAGCCACTCTCCCTACTTAGAGATGGAAATGTCTCACGTTCACCATTCTTGTCTAAAAAGCCTCATGGTCCAACATCAAAGTCCTTTTTTCCTGCCAGCAAACGGAGGTAACTCAGTCAAAAGGAAACACAAAAGAAATGATTGTACTGATATAAACTAGTCCAACACAACGTAACACCGCAGAATAACACACAGGGTCTGAAATTAGCGTCTGCCTAATGCGGGTAAATTGTTGGCATTGGCATGTAAAATAGTCAGGTCATCGGCCACTTTGGCTACATATTAAAAATCGCTTGCAACTGCTATATGAGAGCAAAGCTATTTGCCATAGAACCTTATTTGTTTTGATTGACAGTCAACTTTCACCAAATTCTAACCATCAATAAAAAGAGACAGAGTAACAGTGGATGCACTCAAAGCAGATAGCTATTCAATCGGAGTACAGAGGAACAGTAAAGTTGTCTAGTGGTAGTAGTAGATGTACATTTTTCTTTCTTGTGCCAGGTTAAATATTCTCTGTATGAACTGAAATGTACTGATAGTATATTTTTGCACGTGGACGGGCACATTCATGTTTGCGCATGCATGTGTACAAAAGGCTACCCTCCCTTCCTACCCTGAAAAGTATGATTCCCAAAAGCTACGGTGTAATTAAGACACTGAATTTACCATGCATGTAATGTTTTTTGTCCAAATACATAAAAAATTGAATGATATCATTCTTTACATTAAATGGTGTCTAAATTATCTAAATTGTATTCCTGCATTCACTGTAGCGTATAATATTCAAAAGTGGCAGATAGAAGTTAATTTGAGACCCTGACAACACATTTCTGCTCTCTTTGCCGCATTAATCATAGAGAAAGTTGGTACAGAAACAAGAGCCCCCTCCACACTGACGGATTGAGTGATGGTTGAAAGCTTAGAGCGCTCTCTCCATGTGAAATTAATTTAGTAAGGTGTCACTCAAACATCAAGATACATGTGCGCAGACACATAAATGCACATAAAAACATGAACATAAGAAAAAATATAAAACGATGACAGTGAATGTAAGTTGAAGGTCTTCATGGAAAACACGCTACAACATTAAAACAAATAACGGCAAGACAGGGTAGACCATTGTCTTCATAAATCTTACTATTAAGAACCTCATATTGAGCCAAAAACCTGTTTGTTATTTCATATCTAACACCTCCAACATTTTCAGTCAGGGCCTTGTGAATGATGATTCAGTGAACCTGCATGTACTGTATAAACATGTCATCAACTGTAATACAAACTACTGCTGTACCAGGGGATCAGCCATGCTGACTGATGTCTCTCCATTCTACTCCACTTTATAAGCTTTGAATGACCTTGTTATTTCCCTCTCATTTACTCCCATCCTCCACCCTGCAATATATGAAGTTTTCAAGGTTAGTTTCAAAATTTACCAAAACAGACAGCAGGAATAGTCAGAAGGAGAGGGCTAATCAAAGAGAAATAAAGACTTATATACTGTAGGTAATTATCCTCATTAAACAGCCATATATTATACGAGAGATCCTTTTTATCGTGTGTGTGTGTGTGTGTGTGTGTGTGTGTGTGTGTGTGTGTGTGTGTGTGTGTGTGTGTGTGTGTGTGTGTGTGTGTGTGTGTGTGTGTGTGTGTGTGTGTGTGTGTGTGTGTGTGTGTGTGTGTGTGTGTGTTTGTGTCTTTCTCTCTATGTGTATGCTTTATATTGCCTCAGCTCCAGCCCTCTGGCATTGATGGAGCATCATCATTATCACCTGGGCTGATGGCAAAGTGGCTCCTTGGCGAGACCCCGTCGACAGGCACTGTTTGGTGTCACACTTTGTGCGAATGTGAGTGTGTGTGCATGCCAGAGAATGTATTTTTGCTATTGCAGTTTCAGTAATTCCATGGCCACACTAACATGGCTTTATTGGCAGGTCCCTTATGCAAACAAATGGCCTTGGCTGCCAGGTTCAGTGAAGGGTGACGGTTGTATCTGGTTGCATCAGGTCGGGGAGTGATGGGCACAGCAGATTGGAGGGGAGAAACTGTTTCATTTCTCTTGCACTCAAAGACCCACCATACCCCAATAAAACACACAGCGCCCAGGTTTGGCCTCAGACATGAACATGGTTAGCTTCTTCAATTCCTTTACACTTTTAGTTATTTAGTGTTAACTGTGTCCATGTAACATTGGCACAGGAACTTTTTCTTTTTTTTGAAGGTCAGTTAAATAACAGGCTAGTCTCTGCCTGTATCTAGGCAACAGTTCTGCATTGAAAAAACAATTGGTTATCATGAGCACAGACAGAAATAAGCAAATATGTCTATGATGCATAGCATGAATATAGTGATAATCAATCCAGGATTTTTCCTGGCTCGGAATGGGCCTTTGAGAGGACACATATTAACGGGAGTCTGGGTCCTCCTCTAGGGAATTTTGTGCGTCAAACACTTCATTTCCTTCATTCTGACAAATGTGTATGCACCAACTTATGTTGGAAATGTCTTTATGAATAATGTTTATTCAGGCCACAGGTGACAATTCAAAATATAAAAATATAATGGAGTATAATGCAGTAAGGCTCTCAGGCATTCTGAAAGGCTTTCAAATATTTATGTTATCCCTGCTGAGTCAACACTGTGTATGATTTAGTCTTCCCTCCTCTTCTGTGTCTTGTTTGGGGAAGTACACCTCTTTAATTGTGCATGTGGCACCTATTCACGTCAATGATACATTCATTCATTATTGCTCAGCTGATATGGTGGTATCCAGTATGGTAGTGGGTTATTGTCCTCACACGTTAACTTCAGCACCTCCGATAAAGTGCTCACAGCCCTTTCTTTCCTACGTGAAGATGCCAGAGGGGGAGGTTGCTAACACAGTTAAACAGCCCAAAGAGCTGCACAGCCTGACTCTGGATAGTCAAATTGAGATTAAATACTCTGGACTCTGGATGGTAAATCTGAGAATTAATTGGCTACTACCATTTAATTCTCAGCCCCTGCTATGCCCTACTATGCTCTACAATGCCCCGCAACGCCCTGAACTATTATTTCTTTATTGTTACTATAACTGCCACTATTCATCACTCCAACTGCTATAATTATTAGGAATTATATATATATATATATATATATATATATGTATATCTGTATTAGCGCCTGTGTCCAAACCAGGAGCGACAGATGCCGCCCACTAAGAGCCTGGGTCTGTCCGAGGATTCTGCCTAAAGGAAGTTTTTCCTCACCACTCAAGGTTTCTGCCCACAAGGAAGTTTTTCCTTGCCACTGTTGCACAAAATGATTGCTCTTGGGAAATTGTTGGGTCTTTGTAAATTATAGAGTGTGGTCTAGACCTACTCTATCTGTAAAGTGTCTTAAGATAACTCTTGTTATGATTTGAAACTATAAATAAAATCAAATCAAAACCACCGGGAGAGTCCAGTCGACGGTACATCCCCGGTAAAACTGAGATCCCATTAGCGCTAGCTTCACAGCATTCGGGTCCAGTCAAAAGAATGCAGATTAGCTTGAGTCAGACATTTTGGTGCTGGTGATTTGCATTGGTGCATGGATTAAATTTATTTATGCAGGAGAAACCCTGCAATCCTTATCCTCTAAGTTTCTCCTACAGCATGGGCAATATTCACTAATGATGTTCAATAGATAGAAATGAAGAAATTAACCTTAACATGCATTTCTTTGTCCCACTTCAACATACTGCCTTCACATGTCACAAAATGGGGTGTATCCTGTGGTCCTGGTTATATGGATATTGATTTTGTTTCCAAAGACCAGCTCTAAAAACTTAGAAGTCAGCTAAAGATTGTAGAAAGTCAGTATTGTTTTTAACTTAATGAAAAACCATTCTGACGTTATCAAACAGGATTTGTGAGGGTTTCATAAGCCCAAGAGGTTGGAGAATGTAGTTCAACTCACTGAAAACTCTGCACTGATATACAACTTCTTTTTAACAGCACAATGAACACATACATTTGTAATGTGGATTCAACTTTCTTTCTCTGGGTTACATCAGACTACGATTCATCAAACTAGGTAATAGCTTTGTAATCCTTCCCTTGTTTGGTACAAAATTCATAACTCCATACCATACACCCACACATGAACACAAACACACAAAAGCGATCACACACACACACACTCTCACACATGGTTTGTTCCATATTCACCATGAGCAACAGGTGTGACAACAGCCTGCATGAACTGAGTGAGTAGGTGTTTGTGTTTTGATGATTAGTTAAGGATGACTACATGCCAACACATTAGACCTCATGCAGGCAAAACACACACACACACAGTTTTGCCAATGTCCCAGGGGTTTAGCAACTTCTCACCTACACCCACCACCTGTAAAGTAATTGCCTGAATAACATCTATCCACTGCCTACTATTACACGTTAAGACAAAGCTGAGCCCTTTGATGAAAATAAGTGTAAATAAAAAGAAACAACTTTGTTTTGAAATTTGTATTCTTCTGGTTGGAAGGTATAGTCATTAGTCGTTTTGAGTAAATTAGTGTTGATGACAGCTGTGAAACTTCATCTTTAGTAGTCATTAAGAAAGATATTCATTGGTCATTGGTTGATGGTATTTTTTGGAACTGCACAATGGATTTAATCAGATGAGTACAACATTGGACAGTAAACTGGCCTAAAGCAGGAGGTTAAACAAAAGAAGGCTTTCTATGCAGCCTTTTTTTTAGATTTTCGCAGTCTAAAAAATGTTGGTATAATATGAAAATGGCTGGTGGATTTAAGAAAAAAAAAAATAATTTATTGAATGACTCAAATTTGAACATATCTGTCAATGGCTTGTTGATCTTTACATTGTTAGTTAATTTCATATCCTGGCCTGGGACACACATTCATATTGTTTGATAAAGTACTTATTGGACTTTAACTTACCATTGCACTTAACAATAACGAGCATAGCTGTTCCCAATTTAGGTCATCCGGTTTTTCCTGCATCTACCGCGTGTGTTTGTGTGTGTGCGCGTCAGTCGCGGGGGGAACTCAGCAGCAGCCCCGCCCACTGCAGAGAGCCAACAGGATTGACACACTTTCAGCGACTTCAGAGTGAAAAAACGTTACAGCGCACATTGATGTTAAAATGTATACAGGTTGGCAGGACGGTCTGAAATGTTTTGCACGGTGAATCAGTCCCCTACAGGATTTCGCGGCCTTTCTTTTTCAGATTGTTGTGGCCCAAAATGCCTGATTTTGCAGCAACTTTTGTAAAAAATTGTGATAAAAGTTGCGATGTCTTTTGTGTGTTTGTTGCAATGAAGTTGCAGGAGACAATGAAAGTTGCCAAAAAAGTTGTGATTTTTTTTTGTATAGTTTTTTAAAAATAAAAATGAAACTTGTTTTAGGGAGAGTAAAACTACTCTGGGCGAGTTTTCCTAGTAACCTTACCAACAAGGCTCAGGATGCTGCAAATGGTATAATATGAAATGGCGTGGCCGGGTTGGCTCAGTGGGTAGAGCAGGCACGCATATACTGAGAGGTTTATGCCTCAAGGCAGAGGTCCAGTGTTTGAATCCGACCTGTGACGATTTCCTGCATGTCCTCTCCCCTTTCTCACTTAGCTGTACTGTCAAAATTAAAGGTGGAAAAGCCCCAAAAAATGGCTGTGGATTTAAAGGTCTCATGGTGCGCTTTGGATGCTTTTATATAGACCTTAGTGGTCCCCTAATACTGTATCTGAAGTCTCTTTCCCAAAATTCAGCCTTGGTGCAGAATTACAGCCACTAGAGCCAGTCCCACAATGAGCTTTCCTTAGGACGTTTCATTTCTGTGTCTGTAGCTTTTGAGGAGGAGAGAGTGGGGGGGCAATGTGAAGGCTGGGGGTGTGGCTTTGACCAACTGCCACTTTGCTCGTTTGAAAGCCATGATGTCTCTCTCTCATGGATGGGCCAAATTCTCTGGGTGGGCAAAGCAGAGAAAGGGGAGGTAACCTTGCTCCTTATGACCTCATAAGGAGCAAGATTCCAGATCGGCTTATCTGAGCTTTCATTTTCTCAAAGGCAGAGCAGGATACCCAGGGCTCGGTTTACACCTATCGCCATTTCTAGCCACTGGGGGACCATAGGCAGGCTGGGGGAACGCATTTTAATGTTAAAAAAACCTCATAAAGTGAAATTTCCATGCCATGGGACCTTTAAGACAAAAAATTATTAAAATTTAAAATCAATAAAATGTATTGAATTAATTAAATTTGAACATGTGTCAGTGACTTGTTGATCTTTACATTGTTAGTTAATTTCCTAACCTGGTCTGGGACACACATTCATATGGTTTGATAAAGTAACATTACTTATTGGACTTTAACTTATCATTGCACTTACAATAACAAGCGTAGCTGTCCTCAATTTAGGTCATCGTGTCGTCTCATCTCTGGTTTTTCCTGCATCCATCGTGTGTGTGTGTGTGTGTGTGTGTGTGTGTGTATGTGTGTGTGTGTGTGTGTGTGTGTGTGAGCGCGTCAGTTGCGGGGGGAACAGAGCAACAGCCCTGCCTGCTGCAGAGAGCAGACAGGATTGAAACAGTAGCAGCTTTCAGTGACTTTCGTGGAAAATCGTTACAGCGTACGTTAAAATGTATACACGTTGGCAGGACGGTCTGGAATGTTTTGTTTAGTCTTTCGCTGTACGTTTTGTTGGTAAATGTGAGATGTTCGGGTCACACACGTCTCGTCTTCATATCAGAAACGAGGAAATTAATTTGTCAACATAAGTGTGTTACGTCAACCCCTTCTCACTCCCGCTTGGTCAGTGGCTCTCAGAGTCACATACTGATACAAAGTCTGGCACATGGGACTGCTATGATTGGTTGAAGTCGCGGGAAACTCCGGTTATTGGTCAGACTTGCAGAAAAGTTGCGATGATTCGTCAAAATTGCGAGTCGCATCAAATTCATGGTGATTGGTTGAATTTGTGTGAATTGTTGCAATCGCGACATCGCAAAATCCTGGAGGGACTGGTAAACTGAAAAAGCAACCCTTAATCTGTGGTAAAAAGCACTATCAAGTTTTCTTTCCATGGAAAAATTTGCAATACAGTGAAAACTGGGAAACTTTCAAAGAAATGTATGGTTCATTCTTTGATTTCCTCAAAAGTCCAATGGAGGACTCCCACAGATACTGTATGTTTTCAAATATAAACACTGACTTAAGTAATGTATGGACAAGCTGTGCATCAATTGTAATTTTTTATGTATTACTTTATTTTATCATTCATGTTTTGTTTATCTTAGAACATATATGCAAAAACCCGGAGTAACTGCATTAAATAAATATCAAAATAGTTACCACTTTTTTTGCTATTATATAATCACACCCAAACTATAATGTTGAGTCATATATATCACAATAAAAGTAATACAAAACGTGTTTTACAGTGTTGTCCACCTCAGTGACAAAAAACGTGCAAATTCTGAATTTCATCAATAGATTTATTTACAAAATATACTTTTTTTTACAGTCCGGTCAAATAAGGTTGAAATAACCTCACGTCAGACACTAAGCTGTCTCTTCAGCACCCACAGCCTGCCACTGTTCAGCACCATGGACAGCGATCCTTAGTGTCAAGCAATGCACACGACTGCAGAGTGCTTGGGATGCTGTTCATTTCAAAATGACTCAGCGGCACCATTTCACAAAAATAAGCTCTGTAACACAGCATATATAATGTATGTTGCCTGCTGAGGAAAGGGAACCGACACAGACAGACCTGACAGCCCCAGGGAGTCAAATGAGTGAAGGAGAAAAGTTGATTATAAGGCTTTTAACGACTCCGCTAATTACCATTGATGCTAATTAGCTAGAGCTCTAAGTTAAGTGCACGGAGGGTAATCAGTGTCTGGAACGAGACAGAAGTTGGAGTCAAACTATCATTTCTCAACCCTTCATGGGGCACAGTAAGACGTTATGCACTGTGCTGTTATGTCCCAGAAATGTTAGTGTGCTAATATTGCTGACATCTCACAGGCCCTCGCGATGACAGTGAAAGTTTTTATTGTAAGACAGTCTTAGCATAGCAATGGAGTTACTTTGATACTTACAAGAATGGCATCTTTGTAATCAGAGATGTATAAAATTAATCTTCAATATTCGACCTCCACAGCAAAGGTTAATGTGTTGGTTTCTTTCCCAGTGTGTAATCATTCTGATCAATGCACTATTTCTCATAACACACAACAACACACACACAGACACACACACGTCCATTTAACTTGACTTATGTTGTCTGTGACTGTTATTTTGTGCAGTAAATCCAGGTTTCTCCTGATGCTGAGATACCAGCTTAATCTTCTCCCAGGCTGTCGACACAACAACCGCTGGGGCTGATTTACTGTGGTCAGCTTCAATTACCAACCCTGGAAGCCAAAGGTTTTTCTCAGGGTCCGTTTTTATTTTTTTTATTTAACAATTATTTTTAATGAGACTGCCTCCAATCTGTCTGCATGTGGGTCCAGGGGCTCTTGACAAATCTGTCCTTCAGAGGGCATCCTCCTCACTCTGATCTGTAGTTCCACTTCATTTCCCCTGCCTGTCATTCTGTGTGTAGAGCCGCTATCAGTATGTTTCACCTGGCACGACGTCTCACCAGTGGGAAGATGGGCTGTATAACTGGTATGGCAGTATGGTATATGTAGTTCTAAAAATGAAGTCACTCAAATATACTGTATGATGATGAATGGAGGTTTGCTGCTGGCCCTAGGGCTGTTGCTTGAACTACAGACTGTACTTCCGCATACGGACACAAAGAATATAAAAGAGGATCAAAAGAGACAGCCGTCACTTTCTCTCTCTCTTTCTCAAACTCAGAACTAACTCAGATTAAACTGTAAAACTAGGCAGTGCTGATCAAATATAAACAAAATGTGGTTACTGCATTGGCTATTTCTCACCTAATACATTTTCAGAAACACATTTCAGCTTACCATTTAACCAGGTGGCTACCATTCTGTGTCAATAAGGATGAGTTCGACAAGCTCGCATTACGTCACCCGCCAGCGGGAGAATTTATTGGTCCGGTGTGGCGGACTGCATTCTAGCAGTTGTAGTTTTTCTACCTTTTGAGCAAAAAGGGAATAACTCAGCTTCTTTTCTCCATTTTCTCTGGTCATGTAGCACCAATTTCAAAAATGTTTGCACCATTATATGGCATAGACAGCCCAGTCTTATGAAAAGACACTCTATCCAATGGTATTTTTAATTAATCTTGCTCCTTAACTGCTGTAAATGTAAATAAGCCACGGTTTGCCAACATGTTCGACAAAACAACTTTAAGGGTGATTATACGTCAGGGTTGTGTTGCAGTGGCCCAAAAGTTATCACAGGTTTATAACCAAATAAAATCCTGTGCAGAACTGTGTAATTTTCTGCTGCTAGAGGACTCTCAATTGAAACAATGGATGTAAACATAGACTTTTGATGACGTCGTGAAGTTGCGTGGGATCATGGGAGTCGTTGTCTTCATTGTAAACCACCATTGCCAATTAAAATGTATTAAAGTTGTATTCATGTTACATAAGTACCATGAATTTGTAACATGTCATGTCTTTCTAATGGAATAACTGCAGTTTTTCCCACATAATTACTTAGATTCTATTTGTACTGGTAGCTAAAACCACAATATCACAATATAATTCACGTCTGTGTCCCCTCTTGGATGTTTCAGCACCGGGAGAAAGGGGTTTGTTGTAACGTTACTCCCCGGGAGAATTACTTCGCCGGTGGGGATGGGGGTGGAGGGCAGCATCTCCAGGGCAGACCGGAGACACCTAGATGACTCCATTTAGGCCCAACGCGGGTGTCATCGCCGGGGGTCTGATATGGTCTGTTCCCAGACGGCTCATTAAACTTCCTGTTATTGCTGTTAGCGTCATTAGCACCCGGTGCTGGAGTTTGTGCTGGTTGAGTTCAGGTTGCAGTAGTCGCTGGCTGGGGGCCAACTGTGGCTGTTGTCTGCTCTCATCCCGACTGAAGTCTCTTCGGCGGGGAGTAAGGAAGACAGACCGGCTAAATTAGCATAAGATTAGTCGTCTATCAATACAGCTAACATTACGTGGTGAATTTAATCATGGGGTAGCGCAACGCTGATAACAGTGGTCAAAACAATCATACTAAAAATAACTGGACAATCATCACGGACAACATACAGCATTCAGTAACAAAGAATGACTAACATTATTAAATCTGTTGAGGAGCAGATTTAGCCATGCTGGTCGCCATCCTTGTCTCTGAACTGAAGAAACAGCTTGGCTTCATCAATCTGATCTATTTTCTCCACCAGGCCTTGATCCTCTGCTGCTGCTGATTGTACATCTCCGAAGGGGCTCCGGCTCAAGGATAGTGTCTCCTGCTGTGATTCCAAGCAGAGATCCTGGTTGTAGGGCTGTGGGCGCACTATAGGCTCGGCAGCATGCTGTTTGTCAATGCCATTCATGTCCCAAAGGGAACTCGTATCTACTGGGTTGACTGTTCAGTTCACCAGCATGACCTTATGACTGTAGGCAGTAATCACAGTATGGGGTTCTTATGGTGTTTGTGTGCTCACATGCATGAGTGTCTGGGAGGGAGAAATAAAAAGTACAAGCATGAAGAGCGAGAGACAAAACAGTAGATATGATTCCTGGCATGTGCATCTAACTGTGTGCCATAATATGTGTGTCTGTTTGTGCTGACAACTGCCTGTCCTGGAGTTTTATCCATGTTTGTATATATTTTGTCTGTTAGACTACTGAATACCACATTCTTATTACTTTTTCTATGACTCTAGCCTCAGGCTGTTGTGTTTGTTTCGTGCCTTCACCTGTGTCTCTTGCGGTAATTAGATACATTGCATGTGTCACACTGAGTTTTGTCTCCTGTTAAACTCTGACCAGATAGTGATTGAGTTGTAGCACTCTTTTATCTTCTCCTTGGTCCTGTGATGAAGAGTTCTCCCTGTGGGCCTAGCACTCTGGCTTAATTCGTTGTGGTAAGAGAGCCTGTAACGTTGCTCTACACGGTAATCACTCAGAGCTGCTCCACAAACTCACCATCAAAACACAGACACACACACACACACACACACACACACAACAAACACACACACACACACCATTAATTGGAGAATAGCAGCATTGGAAAAAGAATCAACTTTGCCAACATCCAAAGAACACAGCGTACACTAGGCGAAAACCTCAATCTAAATAACAAATCAGCACTTGTGTTGCCCATGGCGATGATGGTGTCTGCCTTCTGCTGCCCTTTAAATATTGGAGTGAGTGAACTTGGTTATATAGTTGTTGTTTTTTTACCTCTAGCCATTGAGTGTGACTAACATTGGCAAACAGGCAGACAGGCACAAGCAGAGTGTTTGATGCCTGTAAGAAGCAACAGTGACTGTAAGGGCTGTAGGCTGCTATGCCTCACAGACTGTTCATCTGACGTACCAGCTCTATGGGTGTTGTTCTTTAGCTGAACCTGCACTGTGACCTCCCTAAAGGTGGGTGAGCCAAAAGAGAATTTTCCTACAGTGACAAGCAGAGTCACATAAATTAACCTAAAACAAAACAATTGAGTTGTGGATATACCCTATAGAAGAAGTAAATGCCTGTATAAGACAAGCTATAAAGTATATGTTGCATGACTGCCAAACATGCATATTTAATGCCCCAAACCAAAAAGATTTTCTTTTCTTTACTGAAATAATAGTCTTGCTTCACCAGACCTTCCTCCACAACACTGCGGAGGAGGGTCTGGCTAGTCCACACAGAATTACGGGATGGGAGAAAAATGTGCTGTGGTTTATTGGCATTTCTTTAAACCACTCACAATCGTCATGGGCGGCGCTAAGCACCTGGAAAAGCCACGGTGCCGCTGCAAAATAGCCTCAGGAAGGAACTTATACACATCGGATGTCCCCCTAATCCAAATACCATATCTGGCAAGAGCAAATATTTTTCAGAGAATATTGCATAGTATGACTGTAATCATGTAGAAATACATGTTATTATGAAGAGAATGAAATAATTGCTTGCAAATTGTTTTAATTACTCATTTATCATTAGTAAGGCCAATTTTTTGTTTTTTCTTGTCCCCACGGGTCTGATGCTCTGCTAATACACAGCAGCTTGTTTGCCTGGTAGTGGATGAAAAATTCCTGTCCTCTGAGCATCTGTTCAGTACAGCAGGAATGTTGCTTCTCCCCAATGCCCCAGACTACTTGTCTTCACAAAATACAACTTAGAGAGATGTGAGCATAGCTACTGGCTAAAGCCTCACCATTGTACCAATACACACGATATTATACAAACATTTAAATTGTATACTCAATAAAGAGGGGAAAGATCACTTTCCAATTAATGAAAGGACACTTTTGCAGAGGGAAAATAATTTATCTTTATCCTTCAAACTTGGTGAAATGATAAAACAGTTTATGTACTGGGGTTTTAATGAATCCAATTCAATCCGAAAAAAATAACGTAGGAAAATCTGATGAAGTCATCCTTAGATATGTTCTTGTAGGTGAAGGACAGTTTACTGGGCAGACTGTGACTGACAGAGCACACACTTGCAAACTATCAGCATGGTTAAGGTGAGTGGGTGGGTTGAGCCTACAGCGCTCCATCAGAGAGCAAAGCCTGTGTAACTGTGCTCTGAGTGCCACTGCCCTTTGTTTCTGAAACCGTTATTCAGCCAGATTTGTCCTGTTTAATGGTTCATGGTCCAACCCAAGGAATGACTGGTCAATTCTGGCCTCTCTGGTGCCCCACTTACCCCTATTGTTAGATAGTGCTGCTCTGGTGTGCAGTGGTGGAATGTAACCAAGTGCATTTACTGATGTTCTGTACTTAAGTACAAAAGTTTGAGGTATGTGTACTTAGTAGCTAGTAGGGATGCGAATTTAGATGTTTTTTGCTGACCGATGGCAGACCCTCGTTAACCGATCATTAACCATTAACCAACAAACTGAGTTCACTCATCCAAGAGGCTCAGACATAGATTCAGCGTCCGGACAGGACTTGTACTCGATTTTCTAAAGTACCCTAGGTACCGGGGATGCAATTCTTTGGATCTGACGGGTAAGCATATACGACTACAAGTGTTTGAGTCTAAAGAACATCAAGTGAAAAATCCTTATCCTGAAGGAGGACATGGGATTTATCGTTTTGTTTTTGTATTTTACCGTGGTGTCGAATTGGGTATCAAGAATCGTGAAATTTTACTGCTGACTACTAAATGTCTGGTATTGTGACGTCCCTAGAAAGGTTATACAAGTGGACTTTGGAGTAACAAGTTAGCTTGCTACTTTAGACTCCATTGGAATAACAGTAACACCTAATGTTACATTCTAATTGTGATGACTAGTGTTCGCTAAATCAAAATAACTGAACCTTATCAGTCTAATTAACAGTCCCAAGCTTAAAAAAATCTTATACAGTATACTCCAAATAAGGTTATCATAATGCTACTAAAAGAGATTTTTACCTTAAGGCATGACATGGGAGCAGTCCAAAACTGATGTCCTGTCATTCCCTGTTACTCTGTCCTTGCAAAACCAAGTTAAGGTTAGAGTTTGATGTCCACTGATTTAGTATTGCACTCAACAACATCTTCCTTGTCCAAACCTGGCACTTACCTTACCCACAATGCAACTCAACCGCCTATAGTTTGGTCTGAGTTTCAGATGTGCTGTGCTAGTATCCTCGTTACTAAAAGTAGCCTTGAGCCACTAGCCTCATGTAGATATGAGAAGGAGCTACAGAAGTCTTGTAAGCCTTTCTTGCTTAATCCTGATTTTGTTTTTCTTCCGTTTGTTCAAGTACTTTGTTTGGTTGAACAAACACATAAAAACAAATGGCATCTTCACACATCCCCAGTGCAAACACACACTGTCTGTGCCACAGCCACAGCTCAGATGTGACCCACAGTTATGTGTGAGTTATATAATGATGTTATTACATAATTCTGAGCCAGTTTAATAGCAGGAAATCTGCCCAGTAGTATCCCTAACCACTGCGAGGAAATCCCCATCAGCTGCAACCCTGTCCACCCCACTCTGCTGCTCTCCATTTGCCTGCATACCAACTCTGAGTCTTACATTTTGACCTCACATTGCACAGTATAGCATACAGAAGCTGAGCTGGGGTGCTGATACCACTGCACCAAATTCTGTTCTCAACACTTTAAAGTTTCTTTAAATATTTATCAGTAACGTTTCGAAATCCACATGAACAATGCTTCACATCGGCTTAAATATAGTCTTATATGACTTTTAAAGCTATTTTATTTCTTTACTTTTTCTTTTTTTACAAGTAATTTAAGCACCATTATATGTCTGGTGACTAAGGTTCTTAATGCGTACTCCTTAATGAAGGAAAAATAATAAATCTTTACATACTTTCATGAAAAAGATGAATAATTTTCTTTCACAAGGCCAACACAATTCTTCCAAACAAAATTGTTGACACACATCCCCTGTGAAATGGCCTCTGAGCATCCCTCTCTGTCAGTGTGTGCTATTGATAAGAGACTGCATGTCCTGGCTGTCAATCATTCAATCAGTTATAAGCAGGCTGGTTGCGTCAGGTCATAATTTAGTTGTGAGTTCATCAACAGAAGAGCTATCGCATAATTTCATCACTTCCTTTCATCAGCCTTTCAGATATACTACTGCTGGGGATTCACCCCAGAAACCATAGTTTCAAAGAGGGCCACCTGCTGAACGCAAGTGGATCAAAGTACAAAACCGCGGGCTAGATTGAGGATTTTTTGGGGAAAATAATCACGTATCAAAAAGTACTGCAAAAACAACCTTTTACACCATGTTATCAAGAGAAAACTATTTTTTTTTTTATCTCATTAAAAAATAACAGCAATGACAAAATTAAAACAATGGGTAAGTAATCTATGACATATAAATAAAAGATAGAGAACATAAATGTGGCTAAAATGTTAACTTTCTTGCAGAGACACACACACAACCCTGTAAATAAAGCCTCTTAAGAGTGAATAATAGGCAAATTGACAAGATGTGTGTCTGTGTCCCAGAAGTCTCGCATTGCCAGACCTTTCTTCACAGCACTGCGGAAGAGGGTCTGGCTAGTCTACACAGCATTCTGGGATGGGAGAAATACATGCTCTGGTTTATTGACATTTCTTTAAACCAATCACAATCGTCTTGGGCAGCGCTAGGCGCCGGACAGAGTAATGATGCCTCTGCAAAATAGCCTCGGGAAATAACTTGTTTTGGTGGAACGTGTGTATATTGCAACAGAAAGCTCAGATTGGAAAGATAGTCTAGCTAGCTGTCTGGATTTACCCTGCAGATATCTGAGGAGCAGTTAACCATAGTCCTCATAAATCGACCGGAGTTTAGAATGCCAACACGAAGAAAGCGGAAGTTAAAGGACATCCAGTGGAATTTCCGGCATCACCTGAACAATCCCGGAAATGAAACTTCGTCGATATAGACTAATGTCCCAGTAGAGTGTGAGCTGGAGTCATCGAGCTAGATTAGCAGGTAAATACGTAAGTCATTGTTCATCTGGCGGTTAGGAAGCACTGGAGTCATATCAAGAACTGTCACCAGCAGCCATAACATCACATTGAAATTCATGGCGACCGACTCAGTCATAAATATGACAATGTGGGGATGAGATGCTCGTGCATGCGCAAGCACATCAACCAACACACTGAACACAAAAGATACACAACACGCACTCATAAACACGCACATCAGAGCAAACACCTACTTGCCTCCCAGCGGTCGGGATGTAAATGCATTAAGAACTCAGTGTGTGACGTGAGACAGAAGGGGAAGAGTGCCAGCTGACACAGGTGGCGCAGAGCAGAGATACAACTTATTACAGCCAATACAAAAACACAGCTGAGGAGGACTGTTAAGACAACAAATACGAGCAGCACACCGTCACAGGAAAGCAAAGACAGGAGGCGTAGATGGGTTTGAAGAAATAGACAGAGAGGATGACAGAGAGTGAGTGAGTGAGTGAGTGAGTGAGTGAGTGAGTGAGTGAGTGAGTGAGTGAGTGAGTGAGTGAGTGAGTGAATGAGTGAGTGAGAGTGAGGGGTGTGATAAGAGAAACAGTTTGGCTGGACCAAAAGGGGCATGTTGGATTAGGACTGTCTATGGAGCCAGTTTTAAAGGTTGCCCAGCATCACTATTTATCTCACCTGCATCCAAATGATGGCACAGGTTAAAATACACCCTCTGCAGCAAGTGATAGCGTGTGCATTTGTAAGAGAAAGACTTATTGTGCTCCACTGCACCTGTGGCAGGTTTCCAGCATTCAGAGGTAGATAAATGGTCTGCTCTTTCAGGCTGGCCTGCAATCTGACCACTGCGCTGTTTATGAGAGAAGGGAAGTGAGAAAGAGAGAGAGAGAGAGAGAGAGAGAGAGAGAGAGAGAGAGAGAGAGAAAGAGATGAGAGGGGTAGGGTGGTGAGGAGTAAGCGAGTGGTGGACGATGAATAGGGAAATGCACAGTGGATGATTTGTAACATGACTACCTTCTATTAATCTCCCCTAATGCACGTCTTCACTGCAGGGAGGGGGGAACAGAGCAGAAAAAGATGACAGAAGAGGAGAAAATTAAGGCAAGTCAGACGATTTTACAGACAAACATGTAAAAACTGAGACAAATTATATAATAAATGCCGACAGCATTTGAAATCAGAACCTCCCCCTTACCAAATAAGTTCATACAGTGTGTCTACACAGAAAGCGTTTTCAGTCTTCTATCTCACAAACGTTTGACCTAAAAGATACGCTCCTATTTTAATCAATTCAGCAATCCAGCTGTCTACAGAGGTGTGCAGTGGCTTGCATTTTAATCATGCAATACATATGCTAAATACAAGGGAAAAAACAAACCCTCAATTGAAAAAGCCTAACCATGAAACAACAAAAAGTTTACGAAAAACAAAACTACTGATGAGAGAGGCTTTTGATTTGGTTACTCAAGGTAGCTACCACGAAGTCCTTAAAAGTGTAATTATTACAAGCTGCAAAAACAAATGAGGACTTAACTTAAATGCAGGCTTATCCAGACCATGTTATCATGTTATCATGTTAACAAATATTTTGTCCCTACTTTTAACCAAATAGTATCAATTAGATCCTGTTAGATTAAAATGGACTAACTTAAAAACGTCAATTAACTAAATATCAGTAACTTTAGCAATAAACAAATCACCTCTAGTTTAAATCCAAAATATATGAATGATCTGTGAATGTAATGTCCCTTTAAGCTCACAATTACGACTCAGCATATTTCCTACTACAGTATTAAACTAAAACACAAACAGTTAAACTAAATTGCCTTGACATAAAGCTCTGATATCTTACAGTAATTTAATATGCAGTAATGTTAAGTTAGCACACACGCGCACGCACACACACACAACACACACACACACACACACACACACACACACACACACAGTGGCCTGTACATGGCTGGGGTGCATGTGACCAATAGTAACGTTACAATCCTCTTCACTCAGACAGTGTAAAGACAAATAAAAAAATCTACTTACTGTTCTGTTTCGGTCCTGGAGAAACGACTATGGTCAAGGAATTGTAAAGTAGCAGGCGGCAACGGACGCTGAAATCTTGTCAGAGGCACTCTTTTCCAGTCACCAATGGCGCTATCAGACCTTGTAACCCGTAAACAGTCCAACACATGTTCATCAGATGTCCCCTGCAGCTTCCTGGTCACCGTGGGGTCTATCTGACCTAGAATCCAGCATTGGGTCTAACATCACTGTCATCCGTGGTTTGGTTTGTCTACTAGCTAACTTTAAAAAAAAATAAATACTGCTAGCCGATGCTACACACTTAGCTAGCAGCCTGTAAGTTATAGCCAAACAGTTAGCACTTCTTCAGCGAGCTTAGCGGCTAAGGGTAACACATTTTCAGTAAGGTTAGCCTAACTGACTGCAGACACACACAAACAGGATCGTCATTCAGGCTTATTGACTAAAGCTAGGTGGTAAAAAGTGTGTGTTAGCGTCTTAACATGCTACGACCAGACTGATCTCATAAAGTGGTGTATGTATGACACGCCAATTCGTATGCCATTTTGGCGTGTTATCAAGATGCATAATTGCTTTTTAGCGTGTTTATCAATGTCATTGACCTACATTACGTGTGAATTTTCACCGTAGCAAGTAGTATGAAGGGACGTAAATCTGAGGAGGGAGGTTGGTTGGGGTGGCGGATGTGAAAAACACAGGACTTTCACCCAGGAAAGCTGGGATCGAGTCCCGCGTGTGCCATTTTTCAACTTTTTTTTTTTTAAGCCTTCCCCAATGTTTCTTTCCTCAACCCAACCGTTTATTGTTTTCCTAAGCATGTGACGTTGGTCACCGTCGTGTTTTGTAATTTTTTTTTCCTTTTTTTTGTGTTACTAAAGCCTTTCCCAATGTTCTTTTCCTAAACCCAACCTTTTTATTTATCTTTTAAATTTACGTACAGATAACACGGCTTTAGGAAAGTGGCGTGTATGTTTACGCAAAGCCATGATGCCATGTTGCTGCAACAATTTTTTTCCTCCGTTTACTCACACGGGTTGCAAAATTCCGGGAATTTTCAAAGTTGGAAACTTTCCATGGGAATTAATGGGAATGTATGGGAATTAATGGGAATAAACAGGAATTAATGGGACTATACTGGATTAGTATAACTAACTATTAGTCTATAACAGGGAACTTGAAAAAAAAGCTCACTATATTCGTCGACATGCTTGCTAACATTTAGTTTTTAAAATACGGGAGTTTTTTTTTTTTTTTTGGGGGGGGGGGAGGGTAATACATAACCCATTGCTATTAACCTATGTGTGTTAATTGTATAGCCCACATGTTCTTGATAGGCTGGAAACAAGAGACAGCGCTGATGGTTAGTTCAGCACGCATATAACCATAACCATAACCATAACCATAGTAAATCAAAGGCAGCTTGCTAGCTACCTTCATATATTAAGATAAAGGTCAATGGTTTGGGCTACTACTTAGCCTACTGCAGGGCTATTGAGGCCACACCCACTGCACATATCATTTCTAGAATCCAACATTCTACACCTGATTGAAGCTGATTGAAGACAGATTAAAGACAGTTATAACAAAAACAATTATATTCCTGTTTGTATTAAATGGAGTTTGTATGAATAACCCAACATTTCCAGTTAATTGTCATACTGTACATTCCCATAATTCCCATTAATTCCCATGAAAGTTTCCAAATTGGAATGTTTCCAAAATTCCCCAGCTTAACTTTCCATGGAAAGTTTCCAGAAATAAATCTGCCTGCCTCTATGGGAATTTAACATAGGGGTGTACTGACTTTTGTCGCCAGCGGTGTAGACATTAATGGCTGTATGTTGAGTTATTTTGAGGGGACTGCACATTTACACTGTTATACAAGCTGTATAGCTTAATACTTTACATTGTAGCAAAGTGTCATTTCTTCAGTGTTGTCCCATTAAAAGATATAATGAAATATTTACTAAAATGTGAGGGGTGTACTCACTTTGTGAGATACTGTATATATAAATAAAGATAGCCTACTGCAGCAAGCTAGCACCCTGAAATTAATGTTCGCTAATAACATTACCTAATTAAGTTTAGTGAGCTTACTATTAAAAAGGTAGGTTTGAGCAAGTCACATTTCCTTTTTTAGTTTGAAGATGGGTAGACTATATCGAACACTTAATAGAATAGAATTAAAGGATAAGTCTGGTGGTATTCTATATTTTTATTATTGTCCCATGAAATAACCAAAACTAATGAACTGATTCTACTAACAAGTATTGCCTGTGTAGGCCTAGATTATTCCTCTGTGTTACAGACCTCTGTTGTTATCCAAAAACGACATTACATTACATTATTAACAACACAACATTGAACAACCCGGTCTCACGCCAGGTCATGAAATAGTCACGTTATTTTGACTTATTGATACGTTAACAGGTCACGATTTTGACGTTTATTTCGTGTACACGTAACAAATTTTGAACGTATACAGGTCACGATTTTCGAACCTGCTCTGGGGGACGCAACAACGGGAAAATGAGGCACCACACGCCGGCCACAACAACAGGACGGACCGCCACATGTGGGACACGATCCCCGGGCGCATCCCCAGGCGCAGGGGCACACAACAACGGGGAAACGAAACGCCACAACAACGGGACGGTTTTATGGTTAGAAAGAAAGAACGGGAAAGGAAACGCGTACACGGGACACACCGACAACAGCGGGACGGTTGTAGCTAGGAAGAGAATAACGAGGAAAGGAATTGCACCACGCGGGACACCATCCCCGGTCTCCAGGGTGAAAGTCCTGTGTTGTTTGACCCATCCACCACCTCGACCAACCTCCCTGCGCAGACTTTCGCCTTATCAATACTACTCGCTACCGTCATCGTTCTGTGATCACGGAATATGCTTCTCATTGAAATACATTGCTTTAAAATTCGTAATCACCACACGAAAAAAATTTAAATGATCGTGTCCTGTCCACGACTCAATAGATTCAATAACGTGACTATATCACGAACTGCCATGAGACCGGGCTGCATTGAACCACACCATTGCACTAAGTGACATGTTCCTTCATTATAATAAACGTAGGCATTGTAGTTTATTTTAAGGGGATCCAACAAAAACTTTCCTGCTGCTGTAACAACTAACTAGCACACCAAATCCACAGCTAAACACTGTCCCCAACAAATGCACTACTGTTTTAGTAGCCTAACATTGTAATGTAAAACACTGTACTTTTTGAAAAGAAGAACTGGGTGATTGGGGTCAAGAGCCACAGAATAGGGTAGGAAGTCAGAAAGTATTATTATTATATATTATATTATAATACTAATGCATTGCTAGTTTTATAGTTTTCATGGGATTTGTTGACAATAACAAAAACATAAAATATTGCCAGCCTTACCCTTTTGATTTGGAGCGACAAATGAAGATAAGAAAATTCTGGGTTACTTTCTCACTATGACTGTAGAAAACCACAGCCCTCATATTGCCCCTATTTTCCAGCTTTTGATCTTCTCTATGTAAGGCAGCCCTTAATGTGCTCATGAAACTCTGACAAGCTAACTAACTGACAATCCTGCCAACAAGCCTGTAGGAGCAAAACACTGCACTGAAGATGAAATTATTAATTAATTATAAATAGAGAATATCTGTGAAGTTATATCATGTAGACAGCATTTCTGAGGAGCAAATAATAAACCGTCTTTAGTCTGAATAATGCTGCATCCTAGTTGCTTGCTTCACTGTATATAAATGTAACATTGATGATAGGAGGTGGGGGATTGTGAGGCTGCCTACGTCAAAGCCGTGATATCGTTCCAAACAGCATTTCCCTGGAGACTCTGTTTCCAGGCCAGATACACATTGCTGATTAAGACACTGATCCTAGTATTGATGCGGCTATAAAATACGAGATACTTCAACACATATCGATCAGCCCCTTAACCTAACACAAGACACTCATACACATAATAATGTGTACGCTCTCTAGCATATACTATATGTGCACACACATATACAGTATAAACATACACAGATGCTTACACATAAATACATACACTCAAATAACACACACAAAAAAAACATACATGATTACCCGACCCACCGCTCACACACAAACACACATAACCAGATTGACCTGAGCTGTACCCAGCATGGGTCACCAGCTGTAGATCGATGAGAGACGAGGCTGGAAGTGACAGTTGTGAGTGAGAGGCCCGAAGGGACGCTGCAATATGGGGGAATTTCCTGTCAGGGAGTATAGCCTTTACTGTCCATGCACTAACTGTATCATGTGAGTGAGAGCCTGACATGCATGTGTGTACGAATATGTGAAGGAATATTTCTGCTTCTGAAGCATGCACATGCCTGTAAGGGAGTACATGTGTAATTTGTAATTCATTGAAGTGTAGGTCAAGTTGTGGTCAGTATGTATGTGTGCATAAAGATATCATGGTGATTTTCAGGTGTTAATCATGGCTGTGAGGTCTCTGACTGACTGGTCCTCTGTTCCTTTTTCCTTTCGTCTTGTGATTCTGTAATTAGTTGATTGACCTCTGCTGTCAGGGCCTAATTAGACATGGTAATTAAGGATTAGATGGGTCAGGAGGGAGGTGTGTGTGTATGTGTGTGTGTGGGGGGGGGGTTAGTGTGTGTGCATGAAGTGGGCTGATAAGGGATGTGAAGGTCAATATGTTGCTTTTAGTTTTAGGGGACAGGGAATTGTCTTCTGCAAGTAGCTGCCTTGTCTGCAAGATCAATGCAAGATGGCTGCAAGATGAATGTAAACAATGTTAATTAAAAAGTATCACTGTACTAAACCTCCTCTATTGACATCAATGAGCTGACTAATGCAATACAGTAAAGAACTGCACTGTGTTTCTGGAGTGGTAACACCCACTGTGTGGGAAATGCTCAGCTGGCAAAATAAGTGAGGAAGGAATGATGTCCCTCTTAGGAGATGTTAGTAAACCCTTTATGCTCGACACCAGCACATTTCAGGACACGTAAATAGAAAAGAACTGTGTATGTGATTGCTAAACGTTTTTTATTATAACTTGAAAGCAGCACTCGGCTATACTCTTGTACTATTCAAATCAAATTAATTAAACTACATTTTACACTAAGCAGGTCATACAGACATTGTGGGAAAACAGCTAGCACAATAGAGCAGCAAAGTGATTCAAGTAACAGCAATTACAAAACCACAATAAAATGCACAAAAAGAGCTACCGCATGCATAATACAAAAATGGAAAATGAGGAGGTAATAAGAATGGCTTTGTCCAAACAAAACACTTGACAATAGCATGGCATAATAAGGAATTTACAAACACACATTGTGCTTAATTATGTATTTTCAACTAATTAAATCAGGTGCAGCTATCCCATTTAGTGTAAAGAAATAAAAGGATGGGACTGAGAGAGAAACAAGACTCTGCTCGTGACACTGAGGCTGTCACACCGGGCACAGACAGTTTTGCAGCTTATGGAGTGCAAAGAGGGAGTGTGTTGACACCAGATAGGGTGCAGTGACAAGCAACCCCAGAACATCGCTCAGAGGGGGGTGCCTATTGCTCACTGCTGCCCTGTGGGGGGTTGATACACTTTCTTCTCTTCTCCCTTTCGGTCTCTGTCTCTCAATGCTTTGCTATGTAAACGTGTTCTATTCTCATTCAACACATGGCAGGAGACTGTGGAAGGAAAAAAGTGATACATGAGGAACACAGATGTAAGGAAAGGGGCAAAGAGAGGAAAGAGAGAAGGAATGTGCTTGAAGTATTGATCAAGTTCAATGTATAAAGGGCAAGAGTTGAGGGGGAGAAGCAAGACAGAAGGGAAGCATGAAAAGGAAAACAAAAAAAGGACTTGGATATTATTAGATTAAATTAGAACAAGGGCCTCATCATAGCATGGATGTGGAAAATTGTTTTAATAAAATTATGTAAGGGTGGACCGGGATGTACAGATACAAAGGGGGCGGAAGATAGATAGTGGGTGATTAGAATGCTGTATGTATCTATATCTCTCAGTGCTCCAATACTCACCAGTACTGATTTCCTCTCACATTAGCCTCAATGCAGTCCGGAAGCTGCAGGAAACACAAAGTCGCAAAATACAAGCATTGAGTGTGAACCATGAAATACCAAAGAGCAGCTCTTCCAATGAAACAGAGCAGAGATGGAGATATGGAGATAGCTAGTGATATGACTTCAGTGTTTTGGAGCGAGGTGGGATGACCTAGTTAGAAAAGAGTGACAGATAAAAGAGTGAGGGAGAATAGAGGACATGCGTTGCATGACGTGTTCATGTTTTAAGACACACATAAAACCAAATCAAATACAACATAGTTGCCTAAATATATGACATACATATGTAATACTTTTTTTAGAACATTAGAACAAGATTAAGAGACCACACAGCCAAGCCAGCAGCTCTGTGAGGCTGTAGTTAGGCACAGTGCTGCTTTAAGCTAAATGCTAACATTAGCATGCTTAAATGCTCATTATATGCTCACAATGACACTGCTAACATGCTGATGTTAATGTTAATGTGGCTAGCAAGTTTCTACATGTATGTATTAGGAGGCTTCCACCAAGCCCCCAGGAGGAGCGCTATGTATAAAAGACACCATGGGCTTAGCAGATAGAGGTGGTACTGCACCCCATGGCCCAGAAAGACTTTTCACATAGACGTGGCATGGCGAAAGAAACGTCTGTATTTCAGCGGATCATTTGTTTCGGGGTATATCAACTTACCAGCTTTAACAATGAAAGGGTCCTTGTTTAAAACGTTACGTTTTTAACATTCACTAGAAGCGAATACAGAATTATTAAATTTGAAATGATGAACGCGCATAATGGAGCGAGCACACCATCAAGACTGCGCCCGCCCGCGCCCCATATGACTGTTCTGGTTCTGAGTCCTGGTCCTGTAGCTGTCATAATCTAATGGATGTAGCTCCAGCAGCTAATGGCTGTAATTCACCATATGTTCTATTAATACATCCATGGTATTATCTTATGATACACCTGAGGGATGTATGTATGTATGCTGTAAAGCCTGTTACGTTGATGTAACGTCATTAGCGTTGAAAACTGCCAGGGCTATCGGCTAGTAGCTAACATCAGCGGTAGCTAGCATGGGAGAATGGTAACACTGTACATAGATAACGTTACAGACATAGCTAGTGATTACATCGCCTTGGTTTTCTTAGCATTACTAATTAATACATGGCAAAGTGAAGTATTATAATGAACATTGTCGTTAACTGTGGATGTCAATGACTGGCTATATACAATATATATATATATATATATATATATATATATATATATATATACTGTATGTCCTGTTGTCTGTAATAAAGTTAAACGTTATGTATGGTGGCACTCATTTTCACCTCCTGGTGATAATAATAAAAGCATTTAATTTCCTTTCATATCGAAATATGAGACAGATGGTACAAAATCAACAGACTCTCTGTTCACAAAACTGCAGGCTAACCTACTAGCTAGCTAGCTAGTAGCACGACATAATCATTACATCTCCTTGGTTGTCTAAATACATCCATCGTTTATTTAGCTAAACATGTAAACGATCGGGAACAACGAAAACACAATGTTTAACGTTAGTGAATATTTTAGACAATGAAACGGCAAGTTCATGAGTTCGCTACGTTTACCGATGTAGAGACGCGAGAGAGAAGCTCATGAATGCGCATGTTGCTACCGGTTGCTACGACAACACAAACTAATTGTTGCTAGGGTGCATGTCCATCGTGACGTCATGGGCTAAGAATGTGGAAGAGCCGAGCTCCATGTTGGATTAATGCGCTTTTGAGCACTCTCATTGGAATGTACGGGGCTTCCCGCTGAACACTGTATCCAGTTCTCTTAATACATCCATGGCTTCCACCCATTGATGTTCTTTTGTTGAGATGGCTTCCTGCTGACTTCCCGCTTCCCACAGTAACAGCATGAGAAATATTTACTGGTAAGGGTCTTTGACACTTTTTAGTTTTGACTTGATCTACAGTGATGGGTCATTTTTTTATGTTTTTGAACAATTCAAATAATTATCTTTATACTATATACGACTTTTGTAGGTCATGTAATGTGACCTGCAATTCCAACTGTGGCAACTTACGCCAACATTGTATATAGTCCAACACTGAGATTGGGGGCATACGTTTTCACGTCCAATGATAAGTGTTTGCCAAAGCTAGTCAGCCCCTAAAATAGTTTCCTGTTGGCTTTAGCCTACATGGAGGAAGTTCAATTAGTAGAAAAGGTAGCCCAACTTCTTTACAGACCACAAATATGGACTACAAAGTGTCAAGTGAGCCTGAAATACACTCTAAATATATGTCATTTTAGAAGATGCCAACCCTAAAAACACAATCTTACAACAGACAAAAATGTGTCTCTCAGGAGAAATTCCGTGTCCATGGAATAATGCAGCTCATAGCATTGCTGCGTGGTGGAGCAGTGGTGCAACATTGTGTTTTTGTCATGAGGTGCAAAGTGAAATGAAGTTGAAATTATTGAGTAGACACACCACAGATCTGTCATACCACAAGGGGCAGCCAATGAGTCACAAAGGATACAGGAAAACCATTTGCCTACCGCTTCATTATGTTCAATCACAATTCCACTTTTTTTTTGTCACTCTCCCTCTTTCCACTGTTGTGACACACATTGTTTTCAGTGCACCATATACTTATCTCACTCACTGGGGCCTTAAAAATGCTAACAGTCAAACAAAATCATTCTGTGTTCCCAAAATCATTGTTTCTAGGAGTTTCACAGTGGGCAGTTTTGTCTTTTCTGTGGTTCAAAGCGGATAATAGGAGGCGGAATGCATTGTTGTTATTGTCACAATGTAAACTTAATTCTTTCAGCATATTTATGTATTTTTCAGTGTAGTATTACCCACAGAAATAAAATAAATTACTACTCGCTGGCTGAAATAAATTTGACTTTTTACATTGAACTTTACATTTTCAAATTATAATTTTACATTTCAACTTTGCTTTTTCAGTTTCCTTTTTCTTCTTAAAATTTAATTATGGCATGATTTTTCCTAGTAGCGTATTAAAATAATAATATTTTTTTATTTGATCTCGCTTTGTTTTCTCTTTGGACTTTCAATTTGAATTATGAATAAATATTTCCTCCATGCAAGGAAGGTGAAGAAGACACATACACATGTCAACAAGAACAGGAAAATAAAACAAACTTTTGTTAAAACAAGACGGATGAAGACAGAATGTGTCCTTGTGTTTGTGACGGAAATTCTTTTTGTGACAACTCTGTCATCCTTGGCCTTCCTGACACTGACTCTAAAAGACAACCTAAATCAAGAGACTAGGTTTGATAGCATGCTGTATTGCACAGTGCAGTCAGGCCTGTTTCTGAAGTGAGCACATTTGATTCCGATGTGAATTTATTTTGACTAAAAACTCCCTTGACCTTATTTTTTATTTTTTATGTTTACATATTTGTCAATTCATCTATTTCAGGTTGAACACACTGTTTTAAAAAAACAAGTGTTCCATGAGCTGGACTGAACTCATAAATACATGTGAAATAAAGACAATCCAATTCAGTTTTGGAGTGGTACTTCCCTAACACTGTACACACTGTTCCTGCGTTCTATCTTAGGAGATAAGAACTGAAGCCGTTTGTTTGCGGGTGCACAGAGGATCCTAATGTATGCAGATAAGAGAGCTGTGTGAGAATGGGTTCACTTGGGAAGAAGAAAAAAATATTTATACCACACACACAATCACACATGCGGAAAAATGCACTCACATCCATGCAGCACGAGGGAGGCTTATAGTGGAGAGGAGAATAGTAATGAGGCAAAGCTTTGTAATATTCTAAATTTGGCTGTGGGTCTCCCGATGCAGGTAAGTGTTCACATTGCACCCTCTCTCTCCTGCGTTCCCTGCTGTGCATAGATTAGTAGAGCTGTCTTATGCTAGATATTTCCCCCTTAAGGCTGTTTCCATTTGGGGTGCCGGGAATAATGTTACACACTCCATTATTTTTATAGGCCTTGGGCATCTCACTCACATCCATTCATGAATATATTGACTTTCACTTTGCTGCATGATTGAGGCTTGTTTGCCTTGCTGCTGGTAGATGGCTCGGACAACCAGACTGTAAAGGATGAGGAAAGGAAAAACTCCAGCACATACCAGCGCACAGAGGTGTCAAGTAATGAAGTACAAATACTTCGTTACCTTTCTTATGTAGAAATTTTGGGTATCTATACTTTACTGGAGTAATTATTTTACAGCAGACTTTTTACTTCTACTCCTTACATTTTCACGCAATTATCTGTACTTTCTACTCCTTACATTTTAAAAATAGCCTCGTTACTCCTATTTCAGTTCGGCTTGTTTTCATTCCGGCTCATCATTGTTCAAAAACACACACAAAAAAACCTATCCAGATAAATCACACCATCTGGATAGAGTGAATTTGATTGTGGTTGGATGAAAAGTATAAACATATACCATTCCGACACCCTATTGGTTTCTACGCAATCCATTGCACCTGCACAGACCTAATACAGCACCGGTGCCTTAATGACCGTTATCTACCGGACCGAATAGCAACGCGGATTTCGGTGCCTTATTTAGGTGCCACTTAAATGCCTGCGCTTCTCTCTGATGCTCCGAAAACGGACGTTAGAGGGAACCGAAACATCGCTGCACGGGACGCTAGTTAACACTACACTCAACAGCAGGTAATGTTAGCCTAGCGTTAGCTAGTCAATAGTACATTCAACAGCAAGTAACATTAGCGTAGCATTAGCTAGCAGCTGGAGTAAACACGGTTAAAATGCTGATAGCTAAACGGTGTAAAAGTGTGTCTATATTTCACTGTAGAGGATTGTAACACCAGACTGTAGCTGCCGTTGTCTGAAAAACACAGTCACCTTTTCAGCCCTTCTGAGTTTGCAGGTATGGTTTTAATATAGCATTATAGTCATTATGGCCTTTAGAAAAATGTTTTTTTGTGGAGGTGGGGTAGTGCACTATAGGCCCCTGTGGGGCGGGCTAAGCTTTTGTCCTTAATGGCATTTTTTCCCCTTACATTACTTTTATACTTTAAGTAGTTTTGAAACCAGTACTTTTACTTGAGTAAAAAGCTTGAGTTGATACTTCAACTTCTACAGAAGTCTTTTCAAACCCTAGTATCTATACTTCTACTTGAGTAATGAATGTGAATACTTTTGACACCTCTGCCAGCGCACTTTGTGAGCAGTGTAGTTGCAATAGTGACGCTGTTGAAACTGCTAGATTAGCTCAATCCCCTGCAGCCTCTCTCTCTCTCTCTCTCTCTCTCTCTCTCTCTCTCTCTCTCTCTGTTAAGAAATGGAGGATACTGATGTGCCCCATATAATAGATTAAGATGGAGAAAACCACAAATGTTGCCTGGCTCTCCTTTGTATATAAGCAGAGAAGCCCCAGAAAGAGTAGCGAGGGACACTGTATGTTTTGAGTTGGACTTATTTTGGTTTATAGATATTTGTCAGTGTGCAGTGAAAGGTGATATGATTCATGGCGCCTTTTTCCCACAAAATGTAATATATCATTTATATATATTGATTATGGGGCCAATGGTAATTGACCTGCATACACATGTATCTATAAATGTTCTTCTTTTGCTCCACTAGCTTCTGTCTCCTGCTAAATTACATAATTTCTGCATCTCTACTTGGTTTGTGTACAAATAAGTGTGGAATCAGGAGGAAGAGTTGCCTTAATGTGCACTGCCACGCAGTTTGCACTTTGTGTGTATTCCTCCCACCACCCCAAAAAATGCCAGCGAGAAAGAGACTGATCACCCACTCACACCCATAGCATTCTTCCACATCTTGCTGCTTATCTCGGTCCTGGTTGCACTGGCAGAAAACCAAGCAGAGTATCCTCCTGTCTAGCCACATCTTCCAGCTTCTCCTGGGGAAACCTAGGGTATTCACATGCCAGATGTTATATGTAATCCCACCAGCAAGGTCTTGGTCTGTCTAGGGTTTCCCCCCAGTTGTACGTGCCCAGAATACCTCCACACAGAGGTGTCTGGGAGGCATCCCGATCAGATGCATGAATTACCTTCTCTCGATGCAAAGAAGCAGCATTTTAACATTCAGCTCCTTTCTGGTTAACTGTATAAGCTCCACATTCTGTCCCTTAGGGCAAGACACACTGTGTGGGAAGCTTATTTCAGCTGCTTGTATTATCAAAATAATGCCTTTAGTCACTACTACAGTAGTTTGTAACCATAGTTAAGGGAACCCTCCCTCCATTTCTATAGCTTCCTCCATTATTCCCAACAGCCCTAGCATGCTGTTCCCAATTGGAGCCCCCTAACCCCTACAATCCCATCTATGGACTCCAGTTAGGGCAGGGATCTCCAAACTGTTTCTAACTATTTGAAGCATGCTGCAAATAAAAGTCAGAGATCACTTGCTCTTACAAGCTCCACAGAATTATTGAGTTTGCTCTCATGTCCCTGGATTCTGATGTGTGTGTTTACATGCACACACAACATTCTTTTGCACATTTGTATATGCAGCAGTGTCTGTTATTCATTAAAGCACATGCTCTTAATTATGGGGATGTTAACAAGCACGCTGCCCCTGTTGGTGAGTGTGTTGTCCCTGGACACTCATTTCCTTATGGGGAGCCAAACACAAATATGTCTCTGCTTGTGTACTGTGACACTGCCATCATTAGTTACATTTATTCAATGTGACACCAAAACCTCTGTAACATCGACTGCGACTCTAATACCCTTGGGTAATGAGTAATTCTGCTAATGATGAGCAAAAGACAGACACAGTTAAGTTAATGTGAAAGTGACACCTTGAATGCAAACTAAGCAACTGAGGGGTAGATGAAGCTCTGATGTTGTTAGATATTGGTAGAACAATATGTATACATGCAGTTTTAGAGTGTCAGCATCAGTTCTGTCAGGCCAGGTAGTCAAGACGCTGCTAACGCTATTGGCCAACAACACGGTCATCAGCTGATCTGCTCCAGCTGAGCTGCATCAGCTGATTTGGATTAGCGCATCAGCTGGTCAACACCCCTCGCTGCTTAATGGCTACACTCAAACAGGGCGCCCTATTTAAAGCAGATTCAGTTTGCTCCTACCTGCTTGCTGCTCGCTTTTCTGCCATCCGCCACCACCCCAGCTCCTCCTTGTCGTGTCTAATGTGGCATTTGCTTCTATGTCATCGTTGCTGCTCTGTTCATGTGGGGTAATAGTTCAGCTCACACAGTCCTAAACTGTGTGAGCGTTCCCTAATGCTGCTGCTGTCCTCTGACTCTCTGCAATTCATGGTGCTCATGAAAGGTCAGAGGACTCCCTGAACAGAGCCATACCGCCAAAATTTAATTCCGAATTTATTAACTGAAATGCAATTTATTCAATAAAAATTTCCTAAATCATTTTTATTGTCATGTGTGTTCTTGACTTAATGGACCTGACAGAAATGAAGTAACTAGTCTATATCCACGACATTCCATTTCCGGGATTGCTCCGTTGTTCCAAATTCTGTCAGATTTCACTCTTTTCAGCCGGATGTCCGTTACCTTCCATTTAGTTTGTGCTGGAATTTTAAACTCCGGTCGATTTCTGAGGACTATGGTTAACTGCTCCTCAGATCTCAGCAGGGTAAATCCAGACAGCTAGCTAGACTATCTGTCCAACTGGAGTTTTCTGTTGCATGACTAAAACAACTTTTGAACGTCCACATGTTCCACCAAAACTAGTTCCTTCCCCAGACTGTTTTGCAGCGGCACCATGGCTTTTCCTGTTGCTTAGCGCCGCCCATGACAATTATGATTGGTTTTAAGAAATGCCAATAAACTAGAGCACATTTTTCTCCTAATGCTGTGTGGACTAGCAAGACCTCCCGTCGCAGCAGGGCCGTGCAGAGACCTTTGGAGGGGCAGGTGCTCAAAGTATAAAAGGGACAGATGGAATAAGGCTTTAAATAGGGCTGTGCTCAAAAATTTTATGTAGGCTATTTTAGCTATGCTTAGACTCTTGCGCCTCAGCTTTCGAGATCCTGAGCATATCAGTTTCTTTCATTGAATTGACCATCACAACTGTGCTCTAGCCACCACTTCTCCATAACAGACAGCATGGCAGAGGCACCTTCATCAAGATGGAGATGGCCATATTGCTGCTGCCTCAAGCTCACTTTCCCCACAAAACAGTCCCCTCAGTCAGCCGATGGTGAAGCTAATTAACCAGGCTCCCATCAGCACTGGTTCATAACAACAGAACAACACTAATTATGAATCATTCAAAAGACCAATATTTAGAACATTGGAGAAAGCAAACAAAGTAGACTGAATTGGTATTTGACACTGAATCTGCACACTGATGGATCCTGACTACAGACAGGTCAGAGAGAGAGAGACAGGCTCAGTGACCACCAACTGGGTCAGAGAGAGATACTCTTCCTCCTCCACTGTGAAAAATTATCTTCACTAAGAGATTTACACCTTGGAAAAAAAGGCAAAAAATAAAACTTCCCAAAGTTAACACCAGAAAAGACGTTGGTAGTTCTCCTAGGAGAGGGGACAGCAGCCCCACTGACAGCTAAATATGGATCTGTCTGCCACAGCCTGAGGGACTCACAACCACTTCAGGATCCCAAAATTACAGATTTATTCAGTATTATATAGTAATTATTACACCTCCGCTGTCTAAAAACTCCTGTTTTCTGAACGACAGTTTACACATCGACATACTATTTGAAGGCATTTCATCATCTGCTGTCTTAGTTTGTAATCCCCTGTGTCTTCTTGCTAATAACAACTGTTTTCGTCTTCTCTGAGATGATTTTCGAACGTTTTCGACGCATTTCTTTCGACATTTTGAGCTACCGCGGAAATGGCAGAGCACGTCACGAAAAAACTGCCTGGGTGCTGTTCTCTCTCAGCGCCTGGCCACAGATGGTAAGCTCCTGAAGATGCTCTCCTTCTGGTAGTAGTGCGCGTGCGCGATATTGAAAAACGCGCGTGTGGCAAATCGTCCCGATCTGGATAATGTTGTCAGGTGAAAGGTCATCATTTGCTTCATTTTAGTGACGAATAAATTATTATTCATTAATTTTATTAATAGTTAGATTTGGGCAGGCCTTCACAAAAGGGCCTTTAATTACATTACTTTTTTTGCCTTGACAAAAGGCCACTTTGGGCATCAAGGGGCAAAGGGGCAGGTGCTCAAGCACCCTTCGCCCCTCTGCACGTGCCTGTGCCGCAGCACTGTGGAGGAAGGTTTGGCAAAGCGAGACTATGAAGTAACTACTCAATTTATCATTTACTGGGATTAGCCTCAGTAGGGGCCTTTTCTGCTGAAGGTGATAGAAACAAAATGCATTTGTTCTTGTTTAGTAGTGTTCCTGCATACCAGCACATAAACTTGTGATATGTGGAATCCATTTTCAGAGGGATAACAGAATGAGCCTCACCTGACAGATGCATTCCTACCATAGACCTGGGTCAGCCATGGCCTCCTTTCAGTTTGTCAGGCACAGAACACCTTCCAAGGAAGATGGCCAGTAAATATTCTTACCAAATACTGTTACAGCTTCGCCTAATTTGAAGGAGCAGCAGCTCAGAACATTGCTCCTCTTGAATCAGAATCAAAGCACCAGGAAGTGGGAGATTACAACCTAAATAGTGCCTACCTGCGCCTAATTACTTTAATTAAGGGGATTTTAAGACATCTTTTTAGTTTACATCCAACATTGGTGTAGAACAAATGATTAAAGAAAATATCAATGGAGACCTATTAGAAAGAGGAAATTGCTACTTAGCATTTGTAACTTATCTTGATTCACTCAAAGGGTGTGTTTTCACTCTCCCTCTGCTTGTATCTGCTTTCTCCGTGGGATCCAACTAGTTGGTACTTTTACGACAGCTAATTTATACAACTGAGATGAAGAAAAAAAAGATGGGAATGTTAGTGGTTTTAAATCATTTAATAACCAAAATAACACTGACACTGTTCTGGAGCAAATAAAAAGAGAGAATTGCATAGGATTAGAGCCAATTCTCATTCATGGTGGGTTCCTTTTCTTGATTCAAACATCTCTGTAGGCTTCAGCTGCTTGTGAAATTTGGGTCAAGTTCTTGAGCAAGACAATGACTCTGCACTAGCTTTAAGGGTGCTGTTCTCAGAAGCAAGGCAGACTGTAACTGACTTATGACTGATCCATGTGATCTACCTCTCAGGGGAAGGCTGACTGAAAAGAGAATTTTCTTAATGGGAATCAGTAAAGGGTGACAAAATTGTAACATTGCCACAGTTTTACCAGATTAATGAGAATCCAACTTTGAATGGAATATCATCAATACTCAAGAACATTTCTAATTGCTTGAATACTAAGTGCCTTTAAGTACTGTACTCTTCAAAACAATAGAGCACAGAGAAATCTGTTTTATCAGCCCCAATTCCCATCACTGCTTGACATTGTTAAGAGGCAGCTAATACATGCAAGGCCACTGACTTCATGCCATACACACAATGCACTGCATACTGTAAGTGCATCCTATTGGAACTATTTGAAAGGTTGTGGTTACATTCCTAAAGATCTATTTTGAAATGACATGTAACTAAGTGATGTGACATGAAAACATACAATATGGCTCATCCACAGGTCTCATGTAACAGGTTTGAGGTCGGGGGTGGGAGTGTTGGCAGGTGGTAGTCTTTGTGGCAATGTACACCAGCACTCCTGTTTTGATGCAGCGCTCACAGCTAGTGAAAGGAGGACAAAGGTGTTCAGAGGGACATAAGGGGATTGTGTTGGCCAGCATTTTAACAAAATGTTATTGTAATAGTCCTGAAAACAGGATGCCCATCTTCTCTTAGGGTACATTATGGCCATGAATGAATGAACCTCTGCTCTCGTGTTATAATGTGATCTGGCATCACAGCATACAAATACAGGTAATTAATGCCACAATGAAATTGCTCATTAAACTATATTGGTAACTCTATGAAAAGTCCAGTAATTGTGCAGCCTGAAACACTTTTTTCAAAGTATGTTAGATTATATTTTAAATGGATTGCTTCTGTTTATATCCTACATGATATAAAAACAAATCATCTCCCTATTACCACCGTTCACCTTGAGACCAGACCGGGATGAGTTGATGTGTGAAATAATGTAATACAGCCTCCTTCCTTACTGCAGGGCCTTATTCAGAGCAGCCGCCTCCTGAGAATAACAGGCAAACGGAGCATGAAGGGAAGGCGAGGTCTGGACCAGGGGAAGATAGCATGACTGTCTGACAGGATGTGCTTAGTTACACACTCTGTTCCTACTAGAGCCCAGACAGCCCACCAAGGCCACACATGTGAGGAAAGAGGAAGGAGGAGGTTACAATGTGTGTGTGTGTGTGTGTGTGTGTGTGTGTGTGTGTGTGTGTGTGTGTGTGTGTGTGTGTGTGTGTGTGTGTGTGTGTGTGTGTGTGTGTGTGTGTGTGTGTGTGTGTGTGTGTGTGTGTGTGTGTGTGTGTGTGTGTGTGTGTGTGTGTGTTTGTTGAGTGTGAATGTGCGTTTGTGTGTGATGCAAGAAGAGATATATTGTCCCCTTCTTTTGCCTGGAGAGACTCTGGGACGCATCCAAGATGCCAACAGCAGTGACAGCATCATCAACAAAATGTAGCTGTGGCACACACACACACACACACACACACACACACACACACACACACACACACACACACAAGTATACAGATTGCTGCTGAGCCACTTGAGAAAAACACTCTAAATGTGTTTAGGAAACTGCTCTGCTCCGGGAGGGAAAATCACTTTTTTCCCCCCTTTTGGTCCCAATGAAACAAACAGCTCCACACGTTCCATCCCAACTCCACCAGAGCAGCAGGCCCAGCATGAACAAGTCTGTTTTAGAAGGAAACTTTTCCCCTTCGTCATGTCTACTGGCCATTAAGCCAATTACAGCCAAATGAAACTAAGTGGGGCAGGCTTAACAGAGTGTCAGATTGCTCCTGAAGGTCAAACAACACTCGGAGTAAATGGCCTCTGTCTATAAATCCCTTAGGTCGGATGCGTTGCTTGTTGGCATTCTACATCACCACACCTGTTTGTCTGATGAAGCTATTTCCTTATAAAGGAAGACTTTAAATTCTGGCTGTTTGCCTAGTTTACCTTTATGGGCCATTTCTTGCTCTCATCTCTCTTTCTCTCTCTCATTTCTTTTTTGGTCATTTCCCAAATGGGTGATTCAGTACCCTGAAGCAGCAGACATTTTTCACTCTTGGAACCACCTGAAAATAACAGCCAGCATGGATAATGACCTAATAAGAAGACAGAAGATGTAAGGACAGGAGTAGACATGCTGACGGGAGGAAACGAATATGAGAGATCTAATGACTGAATCAGAATCATTTTTAAAAAGTCTAAAGTCTGTTTGGTTCAGCTTGTAGTAATTTGGTACCCTAATTACTATATCTGCTTTCGGGTTTTTAATATTTAAAACTATCAAGTACATCACATTAAAAAATCCCTTCTTTTTCTCGGCTGAATACAAAGTAATTAGCAGCACATATTAAAATACATACAGGCACGTTTATGCCAGTGAGGGGGTGGTATCGCTGAATAGGCCAAATGTTTAATGGTGCCAAATAGATCTCAGGTGAATAAGGCTTCTCTAGCAAACACAACACTCCATTAGAGTAAGAGGCAAGTTGTTTTTTTAAAGCGAGTGACCTATTTTTGGTTTGGAATGAATGAGTGAGTGAATAAATGAATGAATGACTTGTTGTCTGAATGAGAATGAAAAGAACTTTGACACCACAAGTGGTAGGAATAGTAACAGAGGAAACAGCTGAAGTAGAAAAAGAGAGAGTGAACCAGAGATGAGAGCAACATATGCTGATGATGAGGACTTCCCAAGAAGGATTTTAATATTTAATGTGTCCTAGATTACACTCCCCCCCCTCCTTACCAAAAAATGACTAAGGAGCCAGGGACAGAGAGATGGAGGGAAGGAGAGAAAGAAGGAGTGTACAATTACAAAACAAAAAATGGGAACACGTTCACACAGTTGGTGTGAGTTGGACCATGTACCCTCAGAGGATCAAAGTAATACTACACCAGGTCATTTGTTTTGTAACACCTATGGGAACGTATATGCCACTGAGCGCTGAGCTAAAATTCACACACTGTGTGGCAATAGAGAAGATAAAGTGAGTTTTCACTGTGATGTTTGCAGTTCACATTAAGGTGGCCTTGTGGGTTTTTACCACATTAAATTAAATTTTACCACATTTTTTTACCTACAAGTTCATTGTATGTTTTTGTGCATCTTTATGACACAGAAAGAACACCCTCCTATAACTGACTACTGTTATGCATAAACATTTTGGTAAAGACTCTTATTCACTGTCTTGTGGAGAGTTAAATTAAAAGATTTATGCCACTCTCATATCTGTCCAATAAAGATAAAGCCAGACGGATAGCTTAGCTTAGCACAAAGACTGGAAACGGGGAAACAGCTAGCCCGGCTCTGTCCAAAGGAAACAAAAGCCACCTACCATCACCTCCAAAGCTCACTAATTAACAAGTTAAGTATTACTTGTTACAGTAAATCAGCATAAAAACCAAAGAGTAAAAAAAAACACGTGTGCCTGACAACCGCATGGTGATGACAAGATTCCAGGAAGTCACTGTGCCCGCCCAAGAAACCCTCCATCAGATAACACCGTGTAAAACCACAAGCTGTAGCTTTTACACTGGTTTTTGTACAGATTAAACACACAACATACATGTTAACTAATGAGTCTTAGAGGTGCTGGTGTTTTGTTAACTTTAGAATAGCCTGTTTTCAGTCTTCAAGCTAACTGGCTGCTTCATTTTCACTGTAGGCCTACATGAGATTAATTGCAATCCTCTCATTCAACTCTTGACAAGAAATGGAAAAAGCCATTTTTTTCAAATTGTACAATATTCCTTTAACAGTAATAAAATAAATGATAGAGAGAGGTGCTATCAAACTAAAAATGAAGTAGGAGGTGGGAAGAAGAGTAGAATAGAAATTCTATTCCTGACTGACCTTGACTTTGTTGTTCAAAGACGCTGTTGAAACTGCGCTGAGAACAAAAAGCGTCAGCATTTCCCGCAGCACACAAAACATCATTCAAAGCAGTATCACAATGCACTGCATGTTTTGATTCACCAAAAAATGGCCACCAGTAGCTAGACACCTAGATATTTGTCTCTGCCACTTGATCAGACAGCTAATTAGCATGAAAAGTAATGCTTGTGTCACTCTCTCAGTGTATTTATGTGTCCGTCAGCCATACACTTGTCCGCCTGTGTTAGTGTCTCTATTTGTCTGTCTCTGTTTATAACTGTGTGTTTGCTGCTTTGCTATCAGTGTCTAGTTCAGTAGAGTAGGGGAGCCTGAAGTGAAGCCTGTTAATCAGCTCAACCCACAATAACTCTCCAACTGGCATCTTAATTAATCATGTTACGGTGATAAGATGTAGCCTTGCATGTCAATGTTTGGCACTACAATACCATGTACATGTTACTGTATGATAATCATAATTGCCTCTACCTATTGTGGGGTTATTAGTTGCTGTCTTGCCTGTGTGAGCTTGAGTCTGTGTGTGTTACTGTAGATACTGCACTCGTGTTCACCTGCACCTGGGTTACACAACCATAAAAAAAATTGATTTAAAGGTGATGAGAAGTCTAGCACCTCTCTGCTGGCTGCCACTCGGTGTTATCTTTAGGATTGCCCTGCACTCACTTCACCATTTCATTTATTTTGGAGATAACATTTGTCACCAGTACCGGCACACTCGCACATTGAGGCAAGCACACACACACACACACACACACACACACACACACACACACACACACACACACACACACACACACACACACACACACACACACACACATGACATTCAATACCTGAAAGCCAAACCTTACCTTACTGTCAACATAAATAACAGCAACCACTGCTGAATGCTAATACAGTGAAACCAAATAATGAGCACTAATTTTGTCTCATGTTAGACAAGCTGTTCCCCGTCACTGTGTGTGTGCGTGTGTGTGTGCGCGCGTGTGTGTGTGTGTGTGTGTGTGTGTGTGTGGCGTGTGTGTGTGTGTGTGTGTGTGTGTGTGTGTGTGTGTGTGTGTGTGTGTGTGTGTGTGTGTGTGTGTGTGTACGTGTAATTCAAAACATGTACTCAACTGAGACTTATAGCAGAAACACACATCTCCACACACAGTTCTGACTGTATAGTAGATTCTATGTTTGTCACAGAAGGCTTTCAGATTAAATATGGCGCAAACCACCACAACATTATGATTCTCCTCATGGAGCTCTGTCTGCTAAATCTGCATGTTTTACACTGTGCTGTCATCCCTTTATGGGATGGCATAATGATGAAGATGCTGTTTAGATATTCCCATATAATCTCCCAGGCTCAGCTTGCAGACAAGTTAAGGCATCCTGTACTAACCAGAAAACTGGAAATATCTCTGGCTGCCTTTTCTCTTTCTATCACTGGACAATTACAATATTTATGAGAGGGACCCTGTAGTGGAAAAACACAGTTTTATTCTCTAGCTATTTCTTTTTCCCCCTTGTACTGTAGACTCCCCCCCCCTTTTTTTTTAATGAAACACCACCAAGAAAATCACTCAAGCATTTGTCAGTGTAATTGTACAACACAATGCCATGAATGGATATGAGCCTGCCGTTTCAAACTGCTGACAGGCAGAGAATAAAACACCTCGCACTGAACAGGGGATTAGGGCAGAGAGAAATAGTGAGTTAGAAAGACAGCAAAGGAGAGACGGTGAGGGTGCATGTATGTGTGAAATAATAATTATATTTTAATTGAGTGAAAATAAAACGATGATTACGCTGACCTTTTACACACACCATGAAAACATTTAAAGGAAGAGCAACAGCTGTTCTGTAACAGACGTTTACCCTGATGGGAAACTTGGAAGTGCAAGCTTACCATCCTTGTCGGTATGATGTCGCCTGGTCACCTGGAATCATGCATTTTTGCTAGTGTTACATCAAGGCCCAAAGTGGAAATATATTCAACTCATGTTGTCCTTCGCGTTTTTTGTGTGTTATTCAATGTCTAGAAAAGGTCATGGCGGGATGTTTTAGTCAGTGACCTGTTGCCTCAGGATGTAACAATAACTACCCGTAAGGGTTTGGTGTTTGCATTGAATTAACATTGTTGTGCTGGCTGAGCGTTGTAGTGAAGCCATTCTTGAACTCATTTGGTGCTTAACACATCTGTCATATCCGATAGAAGCACCAGGTTCAAACCCCTTGCTCAACAATGCTTTCTCTTCTAATGTCAATAGGATCAGTAAGGAGTAGCCACATTATAGCTGCCATAGCCATAGCACCATAGAAACAACCACAACCACAAAGCAGCCGTAGCCCTAGCAATAACCATACCCACAGCCACAGCTTCAACCATAGCTCAACCCACAGCCTGGCAGAGCGGCTGTATACTGTCAGAGCTCGGCCTTTAGAAAGGAGTAATGAGCAATAAATGAATAATGTATAATAGTGTCAGATCATTTCTCCTTTCTGTAGTATCTGCAGTGCATAACCCTAAACTGGCAGTGTATTACCTCTCAAGGACTGGACCAACCCATTAACTGTCATCTAACTAGCACTAATGGGTTCAGGGGGAAGGCCAAAAGTATATTGCAAGGTAACTCAATAGTTGTTGCGAGGCAACACAAAAAGTAGTTCAGAAAGAAAAACAATCCACCACACCCAGGGAGCCTCCGTAGAAGTCCTCCTTCTCAAAATGACAAATTATAAACTAAACTTACCAATAACAGCATCTCTGTCTATTACAGTACATTCCCAGTCCTCATGAGTCATAAGATCGCATGGATGTTGGTGATCATTCCAGGAATCCCTATGGTTGTGTTATGATTCATGTAGTGGACTGGTGTTGCCTTCACTGACAGGAAACACATGTCGGCACAAGTCTCTTACTGTAAATCGATGTTCCATCATCCTCTTTCTGTTTCTCTCTCTCATACACACTCGTTAGCATTTAAGATAGTGGTGGAAAGTAACTAAGCATTTACTTGTGTACTGTACTTACATTAAATACTATTTTGAAATGGGCCTACTACTCCTTTTTATGCTACTATTAATACAATATTAAATAGTGTAGTTTTTACTCCACTACATGTGTTTGGCAACCCCTGGGTTGGGAACCACTGGACTGAAATATCTACTGTATACAGTAGTTAAAGCTAGCCCCACCTCAGCATTCTACAACTGTTAATGCATTGATGCATCAGTATTAAAAATCCAATGATGCCATACTTTGTAATATATCAGTCACATGGGCCAATTTTCTCTGCTTTTGTTTGAGTTCACTTGAGTATGATTTTAAATGCAGGACTTTTACTTATAATGGAGTATTTTTACATGAATTCGTTGGTACTGTACTTTACTGGTACTTTTTTCTATCCCTTTTTTCAACATGATTGTGTATTCTCAGTCATCATCCACTATAAATATTTTTCCTCCCTCCCAAACAGTTACTAGTAATTCCCTGGGAAATTATGTGTGTTTCATGTAACTCTTTCCACGCTGACAGATGTTCTGGCTCCTCAGGGATTTGGAAGGCTATATAGCTGCAGGCCATCTATAGAAAACTGGAACAAAGAGTGGCTGTAAATCAGACCTCAAATGGCTGCTTCACAACAATGTCTTACTCCAGCTTCTCTTTAACTCCAGGGACCAACATTTTCTTACTGCTCATTGCTACAGTTTTGTCTTATCACTGGCAAAAGGGCAGGCTTACTCTGTAATTTCTGTGTTTAATCTATTTCACTCTGCACATCGAGTCTTATGTAGGAAGACAGAGAATTCAGCATCACCTGCCCGGGAGCTTATTGCTCCTGATTCATATTTGCATTGGAAAACACGAGGGATCACAACACATTAGTAGACACCGAAATGGGGAAGCATGCTCAAAGAGAGTTGTATATGTGTGTGAGTAACTGAATATAAATGTGCCCTTTTTATGAAAGCATGTTTCGCACCTAGACTGGGGATCGAATTTAATCAAGTGAGACTTCTTCTATTTTGCTTGATAATTCTGGGATTGAATAGACTGTAACCTGGACTACATGCTACACATCACATGTCCATGTTGTATTCTATCTCGAAGAATCTCTATCCTGTGGTGAATTTTAAAGTATATGTACACGTGAGTAATAGCCATTTACTTTGTGTGAATCGATGTGTCGCATTGAATTAAGCACCTTCTTTAATTTCATCCCCTTCCCATCAGGGTTCCCAAAGCAAACTGCAATTTCCTTTTAATCACTTGCCTGTGACACTGCAGAACAGTGTGTGTGTGTGTGTGTGTGTGTGTGTGTGTGTGTGTGTGTGTGTGTGTGTGTGTGTGTGTGTGTGTGTGTGTGTGTGTGTGTGTGTGTGTGTGTGTGTGTGTGTGTGTGCGTGCGTGTGTGTGTGTGTGTGTGTTTGTGTGTGTATGTATGTGTGCATGCGTGTGTGTGCATGCGTGCGTGCATGCATGCGTGCATGCGCGTGTGTGTGTGTGTATAAGTCTTTTTGTGTGCGTGCATACTGTATGTATTTGTATTTTGCATGTTGTGCATGTGTGCGTGTGTGTTTTCAATAAGGTTATTCATTGTGCACAGACTTCCTTGTTAAGGAGCAGTTCTGACGGCCTACTGTAGTCTATCTCCATCATTGTCCCATAAAAACAAAGGCAAATCACACACAATGCACATCCACTCATCTGTACCTGAGTGAATGATGGATTGCACCCATGTTTAAAGTGTAAAGTGAACGCAAAGCCTGTTCTCTTTGACCTCTCCTACCTCTTGTTGTACAAGCACAAGCACCACTTACCTCAGCCTACCACCCAGAAAATCTAATTTTACATCTGTCAGCAGCAACCATAAGCAGATGGATTCATTGCTTAGGAGACATTTGTGTTTTAATGTCGCCTATACATAAATATTTCAGTGACATATCCTTGAATTATGAGTTTTGAGTCAGTCTGTAAATAACTTATCCATTCACCTTTCTCCTCCAAGATGCTAACCTCTTGCCAGACTGTCCTTGTAAATATAGTTTCTTTTTTCTTTTGTGACCTGCCTGGAAAATAAAATCTTAATATCAGTGGCTGTAACAGTTGAAATGGTGCAAGGGCTGAGGCATACAGTATGGTCAGTTTCTTTTTAAACCTTGACATCAATCATCCATCCGTAAAGATGTCATCCTTAGCGATACTTTTTATGACATGAGATACATTTTATTGGCCTTGCAAAGCCAGACCACTTGCTTCTATCATTGTGTTCTGGCAACACTCAACAGGCATTTCCTTTGGACGGACAATTGAGAAAGAGAGAGAGTCACATTCACTGTATCAGGAAGGTTTTTAACTGCAGCAGCGAATGATGAAGACTCTCAACAGATACAAACATTTGGAGTGGTGCTTCAGCCATAGAATTGTTATATTTGACATCAGATTTTGAAGTGAAGAAGAGAATGAAGACGTGACATCCCGGATGTCATTGCATCACAGACTAAGGCCCGTAAAACTCAGTTAATTTCAAAAAGTGACAGTTGACTTATGGTTTCACAACGGACACAAATCCCAGTCTCCTGAGTAAATGGCCTGTGTTTGTTTGACCCAAACCTGCCTCCTTATGTGGAATGTTGCCGCTGTTATACTTTGTCACTTCGCTTCCTTGTTTGCCCTCGTGATAATTACTACAGCCACGAGAGTTTGACGCCTAACAAGAAACGCAATTATGGGTCGTTATGAGCTGCTTGCACAATCAACCTATACGGTTGGTTTTGGGTGAGGCCGGTCTGTACAAATGGTTTTGAATACATTTACAGAAATAAGCTTTTATTTATATCTATAACACCTATTTGTAATTATTGTTTACGGTTTACAAGTTTCAACATGGTGGATTCCAACATGTCGGCTGGTGTGGGTCAAATATTTTTTCAAACCAAATCTGTTTTGGGATAAATATAGGCCATGCAGCTACACAATCAGGCTAAACACTCCCTGTAGTTTATTAATTGGTCAGGTTTCCAGCTGCTGGGCTCAACGGTCTCTCACTCATTCTGCAATTGAATTTGCAAGATGTCTGTCTTTACCTTGCTGTACCATTTATCATTCTATTTTCCAAAGTAAAGTGATCCCTGGTTTTGTAAAGGTACACTGACTGCAGCACTCTGGCAGCTTCTTTAGAGGTCTCTTTTGAAAAGAAATGACACTGATACTGTTTGGATTTCTGCTAAGTAGTGCAAACATTTCTCACAGACATGAAAACTAAGTGAGAGGATAATTCTCCATACATTAATCATGACACTGAATGTCACTCCACATGTGTGTGCATAAATGGGGATTGGAGCTGTGAAAATTAAAATGCCATGGTGAATTATTCTGTGTTTCTATGGCTAAAGCATCCATTGCACATTTGACACAGCTTTCTTTAATCACAGCCGTGATCTCCATCTTGGCAAAAGTAGGAATCATGTTAATTATATTTGATGAAGATGCTATCCCTTTGGAGTGTTCTTCTTAGTAATCCCCCTCAGTTAAGTCTCTTGCTGTCTACAATAATAGGTTGCCATCTTGAATCCCAAGGCTCTAAGCACAAGTTAGACTGCTGATGACAGGGACTGGGCTTTCATGGGATTTTAAGGGGAAGCTGGTAAGCCACTTACAGTAACATCCCACAAGTCAGAACATGAGGCGGGCTGCCAGTGGCTCACCATTTAGATTTCCAAGTGCTGATTGCTGAGCTGTGTGGTGTCACACATTACCGTTTCAAAGTGCTATACACACATGTGACACACACATACACCCACAAACAAACAAATACAAACCATCTGGCAAACTTCCACTTCCACAATGTAATTGCACGGTTATGTGACTTTTGCATCGCACAAACCAACTGGATTTTTTTCCTTTTTGTGTTTTCGGGCTGTCACAGTGGTTGGCAAAGGTTTCTCTGTGAGGGAAATATGTACTGATGGAGCAGCCTACTGAAATCCAATGGAATCCTGTTTATGTTTGGTGCAAGACTCTTGTCAGTATTGCAGTAGGTTGCTTCATTTGAAGGACACAGAACAAAGGAAAAGCAGCTTCATGCACAAACGTATGATGGTCTGTGGTTTGCTTTCTCTTGGGCAATAAGAGGTTTTCACGAAAGACATTTTCATGTGTCACAGTAGGAAAAGCACAGGTGCTAATTATTACATTCATGATGGTTGAATTCCATTTAGCTGCTTCAGTATCAGGGTCCTTGTTTTGCGCATGCTGGCTCACTGTCACACTGTTATGACTTTCTGTGACATCAGGGAGGGACGCATTGTTAATGTTATTTCCTTTGCTTTTCCTACTGTGAAGGTGTATAGGTTGTAAGTTAAGCCAGCGAGGGTTAATAGAGGCGATGAAACAGGTAGTAAGGAGAAAACATGTTGAGAGATTGTGTGAGTATAGGTGTGTGTGTGTGTGTGTGTGTGTGTGTGTGTGTGTGTGTGTGTGTGTGTGTGTGTGTGTGTGTGTGTGATTTGTGTCTCTTTTTTTTTTGTGTGTGTGTGTTTGTTTTTTTTTTTTTTTTGGGGGGGTTGGAACCAAGATAGTCTATATCCACGACGTTCCACTTCCGGGATTGCTCTGGTGGCACCATAAATTCCGCCGGATGCATGTCTTTTCAGCCGATGTCTGTTTCCTTCCGCTTTCTTTATGTTGGAAGTTTTAAATCTCCGGTGGATTTATGAGGACTTTGGTTAACTGCTCCTCAGATCTCTGCAGGGTAAATCCAGACAGCTAGCTAGACTATCTGTCCAATCTGAGTGTTCTGTTGCATGACTTAAACAACCTATGAATGTACACCAAAACAAGTTCCTTCCCGAGGCTATTTGGTGTCTGTGCGGAGCTTAGCGCCGCCCAAGACAATCGTGATTGGTTTAAAGAAATGCCAATAAACCACAGCACGTTTTTCTCCCATCCCGGAATGCTGTGTGGACAAGCCAGACCCTCCTCTGCAGCGCTGTGGAGGAAGGTCTGGCAAAGCGAGACTAGCTGACTAGACTAGTCATTAATCAGCTTATTATTGAGCTGTGCTGTGAGATTTACACAGAAAAGCAACTAAACGTACACACACAAGGGCATTCAAGCCACGCTAGCACACAGACACACACACACGCGTGAGCGCAAACACACTACATTGTTCCATTCTGTTTCAGCCTCTGACCTCCCCAAGCCCCTCCACAAACACATAAAGCATTAGTCAGTATTTGGGACTGTGGGGGAGAGGGACTGAGAGTGCAGAGGTAAATAAATCAAAAATAGCAGACTTACAGTTATGCATACCTTTTAATGATCACCAAAATCAGATCTCATTATTTTCCACACACCACCTTTGCCGTTGAGTCAATTTTCAGAGGACCTTGAGTGGACCTCTTAATGTTGCCTCATGAATCTATTTATGAGAATACTAAGCCAGCAACCCAATGAGTTTCACTGTTAAAACATTTGCCACTTCTGCTTTAGTTAACTAGCATGCCGCATATTTAGCACATCCAAATTACCATTTAATATTTATAATTTCAGTGTCAACTGTCAAGGCTCCAGGTGTTCTTGATTACATGCCCAATTTGTGTGTGTGTGTGTGTGTGTGTGTGTGTGTGTGTGTGTGTGTGTGTGTGTGTGTGTGTGTGTGTGTGTGTGTGTGTGTGTTATGTGTTGTGTGTGTGTGTGTGTGTGTTTGTGTGGCCAAAACAAGCCATTATGAGTCACCTGTTAGTGCAAGACATGTGGCCTGTCACTCATCACAGGGGTCGCTTGGCTGAATAGAATAGATCTAAAATGAAGTGAAAATGTCTCGACAGTCAATCATTCTGTGATAAGTGCTTGAAGAATTGCTCAGTGTATGAATGATTTCACAGAACGGCTTCCATTCCCCCCATTACATGATGAGGACACCATCATATTCTGCGGCTCTTTCGCTTTCCTCCTCAAGGACAGAATCATATTTATCCTTTAAGCGGAGTTTCCGGAAGGAGAGTGTTTCATGCCCACTATCTTGCCTCAATGCATTCCTAACCCTATTTCCAATTCTTCAAGCCAAATATTACCATCAATCAACCGCACACACATCTGTCCCCACTGTCTTACACAGGTGTCACAAACAGCCTTTGTGTGTTGGTGTGGGATGAAATCTCTTTGTTCCATACAAGACAAAGATTTATAACAATTCCCAGTCCGTCACCACCTACTCCTCCTCCTCCCTGTCCACATACTTTATACACCATCGCCATCTGTGTCAGTTTGGAATGAAGAGACTTGACTAGCCAGTGATGTACTGTGTCCAGTCTAAATCTGTGTCCAGCATGTTGGCCCCAGTGAGCATCTCAGTATGTTCACATATGTGTGTGTGCATGCTTTTATCATGTGTGTCTGTGCTGCGGCAGTGCCAGTCATCACCGTGCTATCATGGAGGAGCAGAGGGCTGTATCTCTGCTGCCTCACACAGGACAAAGGTTGCAACTGCAGGCAGACTTGTGGCTTCCATCACATCTAACACATGTAGAATGAATCTTACACAAGCAGTTCTCCAGTGTCCTCCCCGCGTTCGTCCCTCAGGAGGGCTGATAACAGTGGTAGGACTCCAGCTGCTTCCTCACTTACACACGCCATGCATGAACACTCAGAGCATCACCCATTCATGCGCACACACACACACACACACACATTCCTCAGACTCCCTGCTAAGAAGGTGGAGAATGAGTGGATCACACTGACATTTTCTCTCCAGGCAGTCCCAGCCAGGTGACCGCTGTATTGTTTTGTGTGTGTGTGTGTGTGTGTGTGTGTGTGTGTGTGTGTGTGTGTGTGTTTCTGTGTGTGTCTGTGTGTGTGTGTGTGTGTGTGTGTGTGTGTGTGTGTGTGTGTGTGTGTGTGTGTGTGTGTGTGTGTGTGTGTGTGTGTGTGTGTGTGTGTGTATGAGAAGAGAAAGAAAAGCAAAGTCAAAAGAAATATAAGAGTGGGAAATATAAGAGTGGGAAAGATAATTGCAGATAGTGGTACTGTTTAACTGTTTTGACCCTAAAGTGTTCCCGTACTATGAGTGGGTCTCGCCGGATTGACTTCGGGAATGAAAATGTATGGACAGCGGAAACTCAATGCACGTAGACGCTCTCTATTAGACTGTGGATGTTAATAAAGAAGATCAAACTTTCATTCTGATACTTTATTGCTCAAACGACATGGTGTCAGAAGTGGGATGAAGAAGACCGACCACCAGCCCTTGGTCACCATTCTCAACAAACCATTTCACACCATCCCAGCGCGCCTGCAACGCATGATGCTACAAAAATTCGACCTGACTCTCACCTACAAAAAAGGAAAGCACCTCTACTTAGCCAACACCCTTTCCCGTGCACCAAGATGCAACGTCAGCCCCCAGAGTTCAGAACGACCAGAGTTTGAGGTGATGACAGTTGAACTAATATCTCCACGGCACCTTGAAGAGCTCCGTCAATACACTGCTGCAGACACAGTGCTGAAGAAACTCACCTATTTCATTCAACAGGGCTGGCCAAGATGTCCATGCAGCGTACCTACAGAGGTGAGACCATACTTCAGTTTCCATGATGAACTCACCGTCGAAGACAGTGCCCTGCACTCTGATTATCTGAAGGTGCTACACATGGGACACCCAGGAGTTGAATCCACGAAGAGAAGGGCGAGGGAAAGTGTTTTCTGGCCATCAATAAATGAGGACATTCAGGCTGTCATTATGGCATGCAGTGTCTGTAACAGCCTGAGGCCGCACCAGTAAAAAGAGCCGCTAAAACTGCACACAGTCCCGGACCTGCTCTGGTCTCTTGTCGCCACAGACATATTTGAATGGAAGAATCACCATTACCTGGTGGTTGTTGATTCATACTCTGGGTGGTTTGAAATTGACCAGCTCAGCAGCCTGTCATCACTGACACTCATCAATAAGCTAAAGCGTCACTTCTCAGTCCACGGCATACCACAGAAGTTGTACTCAGACAATGTCACTCAGTACTAGCCAGGCCTTCCATGACTTTGCCCGATTTTGGGATTTCCGGCATGTGATGAGCAGTCCTGAGTATCCACAGTTCAGTGGCATCAGTGAGAGGGCTGTAAGGAGTGCAAAGAAACTGTTAGAGACCACAGAGAGAGACGGGACAGATTTCTACCTGAATCTGCTTGGCATATGAAACAACACCCTGGGTTCACCTGCACAAAGGCTGTTGTCCCGTCGCACTCAAACTATTCTGCCCGTCTGCAAGCAATTGCTGTAACCAGCTGCAAGAACCCCGACCATCATCAAAGCACAATTAACAAAGAAGACCAGCAAACCACTACTCCCCCTGGCACCAAACCAGGTGGTAAGACTCCAAACAAAAAGGGGACATGACAAAGTGGGAATTGTGAAGCGAAAGTGTGACGAGAAACGCTCATATGTGGTGGATTCTGAAGGGAAGGAATCCAGGCGTAACCGACGCCACATCTTGCCAGTGATGGAGCCACAGCCTCCAAAGAGCACCACATACACTGACGAATTGAACAGGATACACCCCTGACGCAGACATGGAAAAAATACAAGGGACTGAAAGAACTGAACAAACACCATCAGAACAGTGTCACAGACAACTAAGTCCAGAAAAGTCTCCCACCAGCATCCCAGCAACACGTGGAACCGCAGGCCAAAAACCCAGTTCAAGCCGCCACTTCATTGTAGCTCACTAGGTCCAGCAGAGTCTCTAGGCCAAATACAAAATACATGAACTGAACTAGCTGCTCAAGTCTATTGAATCCAAAATATCAGAAATAATACTTTGTTCTTTGAGATCTGCATAATGTTTCATTCTGTTGACAATGCATTTAGTTGTGGGACACTCACAGAGTTAATTTTTATGTAAACCAGATCATATTTGCATTTCTATTATAAAACTGCCGTAAGTGCAGAAGAATGTGATTCTATGTTTCTCATGTTCAGGAGCCACAGCTAAAGAAGGTGAATGTAGATAGTAGTACTGTTTAACTGTTTTGACCCTAAAGCGTTACCATACTATGAGTGGGTCTCACAGGATTGACTTTGGGTATGAAAATGTATGTACAGCGGAAACTCAATGCACGTAGACGCTCTCTGTTAGACTGTGGATGTTAATAAAGAAGAATCAAACTTTCATTCTGATACTTTATTGCTCAAACGACAATAATGTAATAAAGTAGCAAGTGAAACAGGATTACATAAGCTGTTAATGCATTTTCAACTCACGGATGGACATGAAACTCTCTTGCATTGTCAGTACAAACAATGACCAATTGTGTTACAGAAAGTGTGGTTTATTGATAATAGGTCAAAGGTACAAAAGCCTGTACATATAATCTTAAAGAAAGAAGACAACTACGAGTCCCAAGTAACACTTTGGTAAAAAAACAAAAATAAAAATCCAATCATCAAGCTTTAAATTTTGCTAGTGGTGAGCTGACAGTAGAGGTTAATAAATAAATTCAGAAACTTGAATTAATTTGGGATTCTAAATCAATTTTGGATCATTCAGCAATTACGGTGCTGTGTTTTGTTTCCCATTTTAATGATGAAGGGTTCTGGATACACTGCTATCTTTTGTCTCTTCTCCAGCATTGGTAGAGTAGATCCTTTCCATATACTTATTTGATGGAAAGGCGTTCTCAGAAATCAAATATTTCTACCGAATAGACATTTTTTCACAGCAGACATTTTGAGGTGTCGTAGTACAAACATCCCACACCTGCCTTTTCAGCCAGAGCATCTTTTGAGCCCCAATAGTCATAATATGCTTGTTTCTTCTTTCAAACAATACTATTGTGTTTTAGAATCTGAATGCACTTATTCTACTCTTACAGGCATCCATTGTTTTCCATTCATTGCCATGCGGTATCACTATCAGTTAGCCGACTCCTGAAACTTTAATTACATTCATTTCATTACAGTTGTGAGGTAACACAACTGCTCGTGCTAAAACTTATTGCAGATTTAAGGTTGTTTGTGATGGACTACAGAACTAAAGCAAGTTTAATAATAATAATAATAATAATACATTTCATTTAAAGGCGCCTTTCTCTGCACTCAAGGACACCGTACAGGGATACATAAGACATTTAAAAACAGCAAAGAATAAGAATACAACAACAATAACAACAACAGTAAGAGGCAGAGCAATTGACATTAAGTGGAATAGGCCGTTTTAAACAGATGTGTTTTGAGTTGCAATTTGAAATGGGGGAATGAATTGATGTTTCTAAGTTGGGGTGGTAATGAATTCCAGAGACGGAGAGCAGAGCGGCTGAATGCTCTGCTCCCCATGGTGGTGGTAATGTCTCTGTTTAAAACAAATTTTCATACCATATGGAAATTAATAGAACATAATGGCTGTATATAATCAAAGAATGGTTGGCAAAAAATGTTAAATAGACATAATTTGGAAAGAGCTAAAGCTGGCAGACACACTGATATAATCCTTTCAATTACATAGGATACACTGAGGTATGCATTAAAACTATACATCCAAAAATGAATTTACAGTTGGGGGAAAATACTTCACAGGTATTCACCTTACAACTCGATATGACATATTCCTCACAAACTTGAGCGTATTATATGATGTGCTCACTCTAAGATATTGATAGTAATATTACATATACCAAAGCAAGGACAAATAAGTACAAATATTTGATCTTCACATAAACAAAACACACACGAATGGTTTTGTGGGGAGCAATACTGCTGACAGATGTCTTCAAGAAAAAATAGCTCATATAGAGTTTTCCCTCTATTAATATTCTCAATAGATTCACAGAAAAACAAACAAACTCTGTTGATAGAACATCAATCTGCTTTTTCCTTCTCCAGTGACTGTCCTTTGGGTATTCCAGCCGAGTTTGCTGTTTTGTTTTGTTTGTTCACTTTTGGTTTTTAGGCCAGCATTTCATCATCCATCACACTGCAAGGCAGAATATAAAATCATTCCATCCGCTGCTTGATGAAGAGCTTCATTCTTTTTCCTCTGAATGATGCAACTTTATCAATATTTACCGAACAGTGGGACACTGAATGCTTATACAAGCGATGATATATGATATTGCTTTAATATTGCTGAGAAGTGAATTACGCTGCCTCAGTGGGTCCTATTTTCTCGTCCTACTCAGCAGGTAAGCAGTGCAGACAATTCAGGTAGAACTCTGACTGTAACTTTCTCTCAGTTTACCGTCCTGTAGCTCTTGACTAGTAATTACTGGAGTGATCCTGTTATATGTCCACATTCTGCACCAGTCAATAGCTTTTCTGCTAATTCACTCCCCAAACAATCAACTCATTTAGACTCCTCTCTCAGGGTAATTAGTGGAAATTGGCACTGATATGGATTCTCCTGGGCTGACCCGCTCATAGCTGCTTCATATATGTAGTATTGTTGTATCAAAATAAAGGGTGGGTTCTTCAATGGCCCATGCTGCACCCTTCCACCAAGTTTCATGAAAATCTGGGTAGTAGTTTTTTCCGTAATCATGCTGACAAACAATTGGAACCGAAGCGTTGAGAGTTTATTAAAAAAAATTTAACTAAGAGTTTACAGCCATGCTAGCGGCTTTCTGAGGCACAGTGGTGGTTTGAGCTAAATGCTAACGTCTGCATGCTAACATGCTCACAATGGCAACGCTAACCTGCTGATCGACATGTATAATATTTACCGTCTTCACCACCTCAGTTACAGTTTTTTTTACAATTGCTTACACACTAAAATTAAAACTTTCCCACAATTAGCAAAACCTTACACTCAAGGAGCAAAACACTGGCCTAGATCTGCACAACTTTAAGCACATTGTCAGCTTCACACTTTTTGCAAAACATCCCACACAGTGATTTGCAAAACACTAAACACACGAGTATGCATTTGACAGAAATTTATCATGATGTCATTTCCTTGCAATTTCAAAGCAAAGGCTTTCAAATGAACACACCCATGAATCAATTGGTTAAACACAGCCACCAGGTATGAAAACACATGATTGCTTAATTGTAGACACACCAATCAGGTTTAAACACTATATAAAATGCAGCAGGTAAATTCACCTGCCTTCAACCAAAATGGAAAGATTCAGAAGAAGAAGACTGAGAGTGAGAGGGGGAATCCACAGAGGAGGAGAAGGAGGTAGAGGAAGAGGCCCAGCCAGAGGTAGAGGCCGAGGTGGAGGTAGAGGAAGAGGGAGAGGGAGAGGAAGACCTGAAGCCGGAGAATATGCTCAAAGAAGAAGAGGACCAAATTTATCAAATGAAAGTTGCGCAACACTAGTGGACCATGTTGTGAACCACGGATTGATGCTGAGGGAGGCTGGACTAAGAGTTCAGCCAAATCTTAGTAGATATACAGCGGCATCTGTCATAAGGACATTTCAACAAGGAAACAGCTAAAAGAAAATCTGTCTACAGTTACAGTAATCAGCTGCTCATTGTATGCACCATATCAGCACTTTTGATACCCCTCCCTGTGACATTTGAGGATTGAGGGTCGAGAACGACAAGGAGGAAGGGGGCCCATATTCACGCGAGGGTTTACGATCTCCGGCCCCCGGCTCAGGTACCCCTCATTGAGGCCATGGGGGACGCCTGTGACCAAGTCGACGCCGCAGCTGTGCAAGAATGGATTCCACATTTAAGACGGTTGTCTTGTCAATGAGGATATTACCTGTGATGTTGATGAAATTCTCTGGCCAGATCCAGCTAGGCGAAGAGATAATGTCTAGTATTTTCTGTACTTTTTCAGATCATTTTTTTGTTTATTGTTGTTTTTTTTGTGATTGTAACCTGTACTGGATACCGTATTGTATGTTTGTCTGTTGTTTGCTGAGCTAACAGTGTTATGCACACTAATGTAGTAGCATGAAAACTGGGACATGTTTTGTTGTGATTCTCCATGTTGACATGTTGACTGATTTGGGTATATGGAGAGAAATACATTATATTTTCCTCAGTCTGCAGCATTGGTCTAGTGTAGTGTGTGGTGAACTTACAGTTTTTTTCAATTGCTTAAACACAATGTCCAAATACCTTCAAAACTAATGACATTCCATCAGCCTCAGCTGTACTTCGTGTTTACCGCTAATTAGCAAATGTTAGCATGCTAACATGCTTACAGTTTTTTTCAATTGCTTAAGCACAATTTTGAAAACAGGGACAGTCTTTTTTCAAAACACTACACACAATTAGCACAACCACACACCCAATTAGCAGAACACCTCAGACCCTTTTTAAAATGAAACATTCTTGCAAAAACTATACACTAATTTATAAAAAACATACTTACACACTGCTGTTGCTAACCTAAAACACTTTTAGCAATTCTACTTCTCAGTGATTAGAGTACTGTAAATGAACTACACAGAGAAAGTGAAAATATACAATAAGTTCACCAAACACTACACAAGACCAATGCTGCAGACTGAGGAAAATATAATTTATTTCTCTCCATATACCCAAATCAGTCAACATGGAGAATCACAACAAAACATGTCCCAGTTTTCATGCTACTACAGTAGCGTTTCAAAACTATGTCTCCTTTTTTCAAAACTCTACACACAATTCCTAAAACTGCACACACAAAATGCAAAATGCCTCACATCTCCTTCAAAATGAAACACTGCATTCAAAATACCATAAACACATCTCAAAATGAAGCATTTGCATCAAATGGCAAACATTTTTTTTATAATAGTAAATTTTTGGATATACCATGTACATACTGTTGTTCTAAATCTAAAGCTCTTTTGTCTTTCATAGGCTTATATCTACATTTACAATGCTCTAGAGAGAAAGTGATCTGCTGATAGTGGTTGAAAAGTGCACCTGTAAAAAAACAATGTAATGTTACAGTAAAACAACAAAATATTTATTGGGCAAAACATTACGTTTGTAAGAGTAGCACAGTGTTGTATACAGTAGCATGAAACAAGAAAACAAAAGTACAAACTAAAGAATGTGTGTGTGTGTGTGTGTGTGTGTGTGTGTGTGTGTGTGTGTGTGTGTGTGTGTGTGTGTGTGTGTGTGTTGTGTGTGTGCGGTCGGGGTGGGGGTGTGTGTGTGTGTGGTGGGGGGTGGAATTGTATGCACTTTGTGCAAAACAAAGTCTGATTGATTTGTAATGCTGAAATAGTCATTAGATAGTTGCATGCAGTATGGACGCCACTGTAAAGCTACTCAATCAAGATGGGCTTCTCTCATTGGTCAATCCGTGGTTGATCACATGATGAATAAGTGTGGCCCTGATTTCATCAGAGATGGCTCTCCTTCCTCTTCTTCCCTCCTCCTCGTTGTCCCCTGTCTCTTCCTCCTACTCCCCTTGCTCTCTGTCTATTGTTGGCATCCATTGTTCAAAACTGGTAATCTGACCTTTGACCTATGTATAGGCCTATACTAAAGCAGTGATTGGTTAGTGTTCAGTTATGCCAAAATGTGTTTGCAAATGTGAGGAGTGTGTGTGTGCCCTGGTAAATAACTGTAGCATCTTGATTGGTTGTGTTTAGAAATGCAAGTCACTTCTTGTTAGATTGTTGTGTCTTAGGTAGAGAATTGTATGTAATTTTTTGAAAAAAGTGTTTTATGCAATTGAAAACTGAGTGAAAGGCTGAGAAATAGCTTATGGTTTTGGAGATTTGCTGTGTAGTTTTGCACTTTGAGTGAGAGGTTTCAAAAATCGTATAACATGAAAAGATTTTGTGTGTAAGCAGTTGGAAAAAACTGTAAAAAATTAGTGAAAGGCTGAGAAATAGCTTATGGTTTTGGAGATTTGCTGTGTAGTTTTGCACTTTGAGTGAGAGGTTTCAAAAATCGTATAACATGAAAAGATTTTGTGTGTAAGCAGTTGGAAAAAACTGTAAAAAATTAGTGAAAGGCTGAGAAATAGCTTATGGTTTTGGAGATTTGCTGTGTAGTTTTGCACTTTGAGTGAGAGGTTTCAAAAATCGTGTGACATGAAAAGATTTTGTGTGTAAGCAGTTGGAAAAAACTGTAAGCAATCATGTGTTTTCATACCTGGTGGCTGTGTTTAACCAATTGGTTCATGGGTGTGTTCATTTGAAAGCCTTTGCTTTGAAATTGCAAGGAAATGACATCATGATAAATTTCTGTGTCAAATGCATACAAGTGTGTTTAGTGTTTTGCAAATCACTGTGTGTAATGTTTAGCAAAAAGTGTGAAGCTGACAATGTGCTTACAGTTGTGCAGATCTAGGCCAGTGTTTTGCTCCTTGAGTGTAAGGTTTTGCTAATTGTGGGAAAGTTTTAATTTTAGTGTGTAAGCAATTTCTGCACTTTCTTTGTGTACTTAATTTACAGTACTCTAATCACTGAGAAGTAGAATTGCTAAAAGTGTTTTAGGTTAGCAACAGCAGTGTGTATCTGGTTCAAACAGGATTAAGTCAAATGAAACGTGTGTGTTTCATATGGTAACAAAATATGTTTTTTATAAATTAGTGTATAGCTTTTGCAAGAGTGTTTCATTTTGCAAAGGGTCTGAGGTGCTCTGCTAATTGGGTGTGTGGTTATGCTAATTGTGTGTAGTGTTTTGAAAAAAACTGTAAGCATGTTAGCATGCTAACATTTGCTAATTAGCAGTAAACACAAAGTACAGCTGAGGCTGATGGAATGTCATTAGTTTTGAAGGTATTTGGACATAAAGCAAATTATTGGAAAAATGTAAACGTTGACCTGATGATGGGCTAGATGAAAAGTCAGTAGATCACCAAAGTAATTGTGATTCATCTTGACTGGGAGCGCAAATGTGTGCACCAAATTTCATGGCAATCCGTCCAATAGTTGTCGAGACATTTCCCCCAAATCTCATGGTGGCACGAGAGGAAAAGTCAGGACATCACCAAAGTCATTAGGATCCATCCTTTAGGAACCATGAGTGTCTGTACCAACTTTGGTGCCAATCCATCACGTAGATGTTCAGATATTTGACCAAAGGAGTAAAACCTTTGAGCGGATTGCGGCGCTACAGGAAACATCAGGGTAATAACAATGTAATTGGGATTCTTTCTTTGGGCAACATGAATATCTGCACAAAATGTCATGGCAATCCAACAAATAGAGATATTTTAGTCCAGACCAAAGTAATGGGCCGACATTGCCCTCCACAGAGCCACGTTGTTACTGTACACCACAAGCATGCACATGTAAATCCACATGCCCAGTCTTTCTCTAGAGTTCTCAGAGGGGGGCTCGGTTTCCCTATCTTACTTGAACACAGGGACATTCAATTCATCTATAGGGCTCAGTGGCATTCCCATCTGGATGACAGAACTACAGTAGTTACACATGCACAAGTATGATACATGAAACAAGATGCAAAGAATCAGATCATTTAAGATGCATGAATTATGCATTAAAGATGTATGAATTATATACAGTGCATGCGTAGCATATGCGGCAAACCGTGCCTCAAAATGTTTTAATCCACTAAGTGAAGCTCAGGCTGGACACGTGAGTTATGTTCACCGTACAAGTTCATCTCTGACCAAACAGGCACATTCTGACATTTCAGCAAGGTAGCTCATTTAAACTGCCATCTTCTCTCTGTCCCCTGCAGCTGTACAATACCTGCTGTTACAGGCTGAGCTGCTGTTCTCCGTCCATCATCCCAACTTCCCCCTGTTAATCAGCATGTAGGATTGCCGGGCTCTACAGGGTTGTCTGTTGAATTTATGTATTCAGTATCTTGCATGCAAATCTGCTGGGTGCTCTTCTATGTATGCTGTGGGGGTTAGATGGTGCTCCTCATGGAATATGCAGCGTACTGCCTGGATATCTGCAGGGAGCAACCCAATGAGCAAAACATGTACGACCAAATGCAACTGTAAAGCCATTTTGCCCATAAATGGCTCTGACTGCATGACAAGTGTGTCCCTAACTCAACATACATTGGGAAATGGCATTTAGAGCTTTAAACTAGGCAAGTGTGTTTGTGGGTTGGTGTGTGTTAACGTCTGTATATTGCATGTACACCAAATGCAGGCTCAGCAGATTCTGGCCTTCACAGACTATTGGCTTGTACAACAGCATTACTCTCCTCTTTAATATCTTCAGTTAATGCGAGTCTCTGGCTAATTGAAAATGAACTAGTCTCCCTGCAGTGCCTTTATAAAGCTGTTAAAGTCACACACACACACACACACACACCCTTTCAATGCAGGACAACTATCAGAAACCTCCTACTGTACACAAAGAATAGCTTGCACCGGTGAATAAATCAATAAATTCTTTAGTGCAGAGGCGCTACACCAGGTGAAGCTGTGGTACTTTTATTTCTTGCTGAAAAGGAATAGCTGATAAATCAGGAATATGTGGAGATAAAACCACACATAAAGCCAGTGCAGAGCGCACGTCTCCAGTGGCAGTGATTTACAGCAGGCTGAGCTAAACTGCTTACCGTCAGGAGCTGTAATGGATGCCAGCGTCTGCTCTTAATTTCTGTGGCTGAGGATAGATATTGCTGCTGTTATTTTCTCCCAAGGCAGTTTCACTGATGTCTCCCCAGGTACCCTACTGTGTTCTATTTGAACCATATGGGTGCAAAATGGGGCAATTAAAAACACGCTGAAAGCCTCTGAAATTGATCACTGAGACAGGCATTTTGGTTTCAATAAGCAGTGTAATATACAAAATGTCTACTGTTTCTCCTACTGTGGATCTCGTGATGAGTCCCGAGAGCTGACATAAGAAGATAGAGACATTAGTAAGAGATGAGCTGGAAAATTTTGTGTAGAAAAAACAAATTTAGTATTACAGTAATGATGGAAGTTGTGTGTTGGGATAAAGGATGTGGGCACTCAAATATACATGAGTAAGGAAAATGCTTCTGCCTCTTTCACTGTCTTACACACACACAATTAGCATTGTCCGAGGAAATAAATATAAAACACTGTCTTTTTGTGTTGGATGTCCTATGGTGGCTAATGGCTAAGATATGCGAAAGTATCAGTGCTACAGTAAGCATGTATATTTACGGACAGAGTTATTTACAACTTGCAGAGGCTCAGGCTTTGGCAGCTCATCAAAAAAAAGGCTTACATAAGCTGCACTATACTTTATGGATGTGCTGCAACAGGTCTGCCTCCATATAGTGTTTCTCCTGCCACCTGCTGTTTATGGAGCCCATTGCAGCTTTAAGGGTGTCACTTATCACACTGGTTCAGCTCTTCCCTGCTCTCATAGGTCTTTGCTTATCAGAAGAAATAAAACACTCATCTGTCTACAGCAGAGGATAATACATGTAAATTAAAACCAAAAAAAAAAAGGTCAGACTTCCCATTAATCAATTTTCAGTGGGACAAGAGAGAGAAAAAAGGCAGCTCATGTCTCCACCCCACAGTTTCCAACTGCTCTAATACCAAAAAACAACGTAATACCAAACTGCACCACCAGGTGAGGGAGTGAGAAAGGCTTCAGCTACCTGTGCTGTTTCAAGGATGGATGATGCAACAGTTTCTATTATATGCAGGTCTCTTAAATAACCAGTAGATGGCATCAGCATCAACACTTGTGGCCACAAAGCTTACTATCAACATAGAGTACAATAACAGCTGTTAGATTAGACATGGCCATTGTAAATACTGCAACATTAAGACTAAAACAATGACATTCACCTGGCTTGACATTTGAACATTAATGGCTGTCAGAAAAGTTGATAGTATTATTATTTTTGATGTTTTAAGAGTTTTATTGGAAAAAGAGGGTTTGTATTTAATGAAAATTGGAGATATTTTATGAGCCTGAAAACAATGAGAAACACATTGTTAAAGCATCTGTCTGTATCTGTCACATTGCAGAGAGATGCTATGACACCAAAGGCAAATAAATAAATAGATAGCAATGAAAAAAAAAAAAAAAAAACAGCCCATGTGAATGGTTTTGTGTGATACCTTACCTCTGCTCTATAAGTGAATAATTTGGGGGGGGGCTTCAAGAGACAAAATGCACTTTCAGTGGCCAGCTGGCATATTTCAACCCAGTGGTGGAGGCTAACATGGCCTTGCACTGCTTCTCTGATGTGATATCATGATAGTGAAAGGTTGTTTCTTGATTACAATGGATGAATGAATGAATGAATGAATGAATGAATGGATGAATGAATGAATGAACATATATCCCTGTGTGTTTTTATCAAATGAATGAATGGCTAATAGAGGCCACCTGTGACAGGCCGTCTCAGTGTGGCCGTGGCAGGGCCCTTTTATGATGGCCGTCAACTAGGTTTAGGGTCTTGCCTCTCCTCCCACATCCCACTGTTGGCTGGGCTAGATGACCGCTCTTTTGCTATTTTTAACCCCGTGGTGCTGTTTCTGTCTCTCAGCCAGCCAGCAGAGAGGAGAGCAGAGGTGCGGGCGTCTCTCATCACACCCACCTCTCTCTTTCTTTCTTTCTCTCTCTCTCTCTCTCTCTCTCTCTCTCTCTCTCTCTCTCTTTCTCTCTCAAGGACGAGCTGATCACGACTCACTGCTATTTTTGGAAAGAGAGAGAGAGGGAGAGAGAGAGAGAGAGAGAGAGAGAGAGAGAGAAAGAAAGAGAGAGAGAGAACTGTATTATTGCTTAGAATCAGAGGAGGGGTTATGGATTGATACAAATAGTCACCCCTGCCAAGCCAACCCCAGCGCAGGCTGAATTAATGTGTTGCTATTTTTGGGAGCCCCGTGTTTCCAGGGGAGACCTAATGACGCAATGACGTCAATGCGGGTCAATCGCAGACTGGAGGAATTAAGTGGCTTCCATTTGGGGCTTTTGCAGTATTTCCTACAGAAAGGATGGAAACGAGTACAAAATGGAAGTGTATTTCCTCAAAAAATGCATCGAAAATAGAGATGAATCAAAATGCAGAATGACAGCGGCATCACGTCGCCCCAACCCTTCGACCATCAGCGATAGTAAGGGAGGTGTGTATACGGATGGCTTTTTTCCCCTCCTCATCTACAGCACATCTGTGGGATGATACCTGCCGGTGACTAGCCTTGTAGAATAACATTTTTCGAGAAATAATTGTGTTGCGTTGATTTGATTTGATGTACACATCTCCGGCTGTTTGTTCTTCGTATGATCTTTTGTGTGTACGTGTTGTGTTGTTTTCCCTGCCTAACGCTAAGTGCTGTCTACCTCTCTGCCATTAGCTACATGTGATTATACTCTGTTTTATTTGCATTTTCTGATTATTTCTTTCTCCAAAGGGCTGTTCACATCCCGACCTATTCCAAGCGCTCGCAACTAGACGCACAGAGGTAACGAGCACCTTCTCCCTCATCTCACCTCTCATAAATGAATACAGCTATTGGCCATTTATTCTTGCATTTTACATGATGTTCTTCGTGTGCCAGATGTTGTCTTTAAATTGCTGATTGGCATTGTTGTAAGAGGGGTTATCAGGTATTGTAGCTCAAGATTTTGCAGCCCGGCGACCTGCCGACGCGCACAGCCAAACGGTGGTGATGCGTGGAGATTTCGTCTTTTCCAAAACTTGAATTCGCATGTGGATCATCGCTTTACAGTGAAAGTTTGTGTTTGTCAAGTGTTCGTGCTGTCATATCTGTGTGTTTATTCCCCACTGATTGCGAGCACATCCATTATTAGAGGAGGGTTTTTTTTGTCAGAGGGTAGTAAGTAGGCTGCTGGCCGGGTGACGTGGGTAAAGGCAGGATGAATTGACAGTGCAACCCCTTGCCACAAGAAAAACCCCAAGAGGGATGCATGTTGCATGCAGCAAGAAGATCCTGCTCAAACACACACACAAACACACACACACACACATTATCGGACACATTCAGACAGACAGACAGACCGACAGACGCACAAACAGACACACTCACTTGCACAGTGTCGTGAGAGGAGGTGGGGGGGATTTTTAGGGCGTTTACCGGCAGGGCTGGTGTGAGGCTTTCAGAACCATGGACAGCTCACATGAAGATCATCCAGTTTGGTGTACTGTCTTCTGTCCGCACTGGCTGCAGCATCTTTGTTTGGCAATAGCACTTCATAAAACAGTCCATGACTCTGTATTTTATCGTGAAAAGATCATATTTACTAGAACATTAATACAGATTCTCTTTATGATCAATGGTAGGCCCCACACATGACATATTTCACCTTTTCCTGCAGCCATCAAGTTTTTACTATTGCATGTAAAGGCACCTGTGTGAATTGATGTCAGCTGTGCACTATTTGGGTAATAGGTGTGTTGAAAAAATATATATTTGTATAATATTCATTTAGATAAATAATCTCTCTGAATATTTGTGTTCATGCACCATCTCGCCTTTACACCAACTTGGGGATTCACATTTAACTGAAACCCAGATTCTCCTTCTCCGGCTTTGTTCCGAACTATAGTTTGATACACCACATTCTCGTCTCCTATTAGAAACTCACAAAGTGCTCCAGCATGCTCTGGGACATTTCAGTGTTTTTCACAGGTGTTCCAGTTTCATTGAATTCCCCTTGTTCATAAAGTTGCAAAATATACCAATCAAAATGCTTTTTTACAGTTTGACTTTTTTTATAGGGTGCCAATTGACATTAGACCCTATTGTCAGTTACTGGCTCAGTGAGGTGTAAGGCGTGGCGATGCTAGATCACAAATAGGAATTTAGGAACCTGCGTGGAAACCAGTATTTCACAAATGTTACAAAAATAATTCTTTGCATTTAGTTATGTGTATTTAATGGGATTTCTGGTTTGTTTTATTGATAGGCTTGGTGATGATACATTTGTGCATGTGTATTGGGTGGGGTGCATGGGATGTCTTCCGATACAATTTTTTGATTCACTTCTCCTATTCAATACTAATATAGCAAGCACACCATGATCAATTGCTAATTTAATGCACGTTAACGTCAGACTATGATCATACATGATTGCTGTTTTCACTATTTAAACTCAAAATCAAGCTGAACTCACAGACAATAAATGTACAGTATGTGAAATTGTTTATTTCAAATGTGGAATTTCTCAACTCTAAACTAAAAGTACTCATTTGTTTAATCTATCTGTGTTAGTACATTCCAGTAAAATCTATTTCTAAACAAACACTATTATGACTAAAAAAAGAGGAAGCAAGACAACAAATTAATTGTTCAAAAATTTACAGTATAGGCCAAAAGTTTGGACACACCTTCTCATTCAATGCGTTTCCTTTTTATTTTCATGACTATTTACATTGTAGATTCTCATCAAGTCATCAAAACTATGAATGAACACATATGGAATTATGTACTTAACAAAAAAGTGTGAAATAACTGAAAACATGTCTTATATTTTAGATTCTTCAAAGTAGCCACCCTTTGCTTTTTTATTAATAAGGGAACAAATTCCACAAATTAACCCTGACAAGGCACACCTGTGAAGTGAAAACCATTTCAGGTGACTACCTCATGAAGCTCATTGAGAGAACACCAAGGGTTTGCAGAGTTATCAAAAAAAGCAAAGGGTGGCTACTTTGAAGAATCTAAAATATAAGACATGTTTTCAGTTATTTCACACTTTTTTGTTAAGTACATAATTCCATATGTGTTCATTCATAGTTTTGATGCCTTCAGTGAGAATCTACAATGTAAATAGTCATGAAAATAAAAAAACACATTGAAGGAGAAGGTGTGTCCAAACTTTTGGCCTGTACTGTAGATGACATCAGAATCTACATGCTGGTGCTGACCTGTTAACAATAACCTTTGACTTTTGAAAAAAAAGGGGTTCATAGTGTTGTTGGTGAAATCACATCCAAATGGACTACTCAAAAACCTCTGCATGCTATCACTTCTTTTTTATGGTTCTATAGGGAAATGTACAACTAGTGACACAGAAGTATATGGGATTGAGGCCTATTGGAATAGGTCACACTCAAACTATTTACACTTTATATACATGTATATAGTTTTTATTCTGCTTAAGTGGAATCATTTTCAGTTGTTAGTTTTAGACAATGTTCTTATCCATACAAACTAAACTGGCCAAGGCAGTAGAAAATAAAAAGAAAAGTGCTGAACGTCATCACTATTCTCTTGCAGAGTTTGAATGTTTAGGTGTCACAGTTACATTCCATCTGAGACATTTTAGTCCAACAGAAGACAGAAAAAATACATAGAATCCAAATGAGCATTGACAATGACGCCGTTTATTCCTAATTTACATTCAGTCTCATGGATCTGTAACTGTGTTTTTCAGATGCTGGACCAACTGTGTTGGATCGTCAGCCATGAAATCAGATGAGCAGTTTTGTTCTTTTCAGGTCTTTTTGCGGTCTGGGCTTGCTGTCAAATGACTATCCAGGAAGCCCTTACCCCAAAAAGCATCTGCAAGGGACCCTTACATCAAGGAAGGTTTTCATGGAATTCCCTCTTGACACTTGACCTCAATTTTTATATTTTTTGAATTCAATGTTTTTCAATTTGCTCATCAATCAAGTTTGAGAGAATACAATTGGGAAATTTGACTTTGCCAACACAAAAGGTGTGTGTGTGTGTGTGTGTGTGTGTGTGTGTGTGTGTGTGTGTGTGTGTGTGTGTGTGTGTGTGTGTGTGTGTGTGTGTGTGTGTGTGTGTGTGTGTGTGGTTTAAGACATACCTGCCGTTAACTGATTAAGCTTTTATCTGAGATGTAAATTATTGCCTGATTTAGTTTGCTTTCACTTAAACACGCAGGTTCATGTTTCCTGAGCATCAGAATTGAAACCCATTACTCCAATTCTCAATGTGTCTGAAGCACCACATAGTTCCTCCAGAGGGTGGCAGCATTGCTCAATTCTATTGACGCTGAGGAAATCTGACTTGAATCCACACACGACAAATCCATGGACAGACAAGCAGTTAAGATGATGACCATGATCTTGATGGTAGTCTCCTTGTGTGTTGCATATATAATGCCATAAGCTAGTAATTTTATTTATTCATGATTACAATCTTTAATGTAACACAGGTGTAACATTTGTTTTCTACATTTTGTTTGGCTGTTCAAGTGTGTCATACATTTTAAAAAATCTGGAGGCACACATTTTGTCCATAAAGTGAATGAGAAGTTGTTGTCTCTGCTAGTATTTAGCAGCCTACACAGCATTGCATTGGTGAAGAATGTGAATTATGAGCTCCTGTGAACACGTCTCGACTCAATAAAAAAATGTCCGCACACATTTGTCATTTCCTATCTGTTACTAATTTCAGCGACAATCAACATTTCCTGTGCCAAGAAGTTCTTTGGAAAACAGCATAAAAGCACAATCAGGTGCAAGCCAATTGATTCAACATTTCTGCAGAGCAGTGATGCGATTTTGCTTCCAGTTAAACACACGCAAACACATTATTAAACCATTCTTCATCCATTGACTCCAAAACTATCCCACAAAGCTTGAAGAAAGAAAATCCAGCTTTCTGTTTTCTGGTTTGAAATAACTTGTATCTCTTGTTCTGGTGTTGTTTGATCCACTTACTTTGTCTCGCAAACAACGAAAGCAGAACCAATCACTTTCTAATGCCCTCATTTTTGCGGAAACGTGGTTTCTTTATCCAAATGATGATGCTAACCCCCCCAAACATTCCAATCAAACAAACGCTCAATGGTGTTTTAAGCCCCCAATGTCTCTTTCCAGGCAGCGGTGCAACCGTTGACTTCAAGGCACCTAACCCTAACCCTAACCATAACCATAACCGTTGCAGCGCTGCCTGGAAGGAGACGTTGGGGGCTTAAAACACCGATAAACCAAACAAACACCAGTGTGAGTCTATGATGACGAAGAACTAAGTCCATGATTGAATTGTAATGCTTTGTTTAAAGTCATATCCCTTGTGCATCGGCTTGATTCTCTATCAGGACTCATTTGAAGTAGTTCATCCATTGGCCTTCAGGAAAGAAAAATGGCATTTTACCTAAAAAAACTATCAACTACTGATCGTGTGCAACTTGTTTCTCCTTTGAAGAGAGCAAGATCTTAGTATTTTGGTCAAGACTTGGTAATGGAACAACTGGTCGAGGATCCCAAAGACCTCAAGATCAGCGGCATCCAAATATATATAGTCAGATTAGGAAAGGGATTGTGTGTGCCATTGCAGGAGATCATTTAGGCTCTGGGGGTTTTGTTGGAAATTTCAGAAACAGTGTTTTCTTTTGCAGACACAACAGATCTCTTTGAAGGTATTATGCCCTACATTTTGGCTTAATACATCAAACATCTGGAACTAATGTTTCCTGAGATTGCTGTCGGTGTTAATTGGAGACAAGATGAGAACCCCCACGCTGATAATGTGTGGCAACTTGTCCTGCAGCTTCGACAGATGGTGGAGTTCATTCGTGCACCTGCCATTTCTTCTGGACTGATCGCCTGCTAAAAGGTAAAGTTGGACAACTTGTAACAAAATGTATTTCCTGAGCCTTCTCTGAGGCCAAAGCACCATTGCATCACTCATTGCCCAGAGTTAACAGTCCAGTTTGGGCCACTTATTTGTCTGCTTACACTTAGGAGCAAACAATCAGAGAAGCTGTTGCCCACCTTAACGGTCAGTCAAACATCCACTCAGTTTCACATATTTGGCTAAACCATTCTTGCATTCTGTCCACTGGGCTTCATAGCCTTTTTGGGGTACCAACAAATATCAAAGTTACATTGTGTTAGTCACGAAAACCTTGGAAAAAAATCAGACTTCTATCCATTTTTATTATTATGACATCACACTTTAAATACATATTTGGCTGATCTGAATATTAGTGATATTACATAAGGCTAACCATTTATGTTACTTTCTATTACTTTACTATCACTCCACAAATGCCATCCTCCTCTTCCTCCGCTGTCACCTTGGACATCATGAGCACACCAAGCTTTTCTCCACCTATAGCAATTACTACTTAATAGTATTTTGTAAGGGTCTTGTATTGGATTGCCGTTGAGTATAGAGGTTTCTTTTTTTCAGGTTTTCTCAGTGTACATTGTTCATTGCTCTGTCCCCACTCCCTCTTGTCAACCTGAAAAATCCCTCATAGACACTAAAAGATAGTTTGAAGTAAAAAGCTTGAAGATGAAAATGGCATGTAAAAACCACTAGTGTAATGTGTTTTATAAATGTTTGTTTCAGGAGACACCCTGACTAGAGGGTGCTGCATGGTGACCATTAAAGGTGAAGTTGTGTGTGAGGGCACCCAGCCCACCTTCCTGTCTGGCCTTGCTATCATTTTTGCATTATATAAAAATATGTTTAAAAATAAAGCTGCCAGTAATCAACTGTTAAATCAAGTATAAATATTCAATCAGGAGAGACTTTGTTGCAGATATGCAAAGATTTATTGTACGAATGCATGATATGACATGTACAGTCTTTGGAGATTAGACTCCATCATTATGAAATGATATCTATTTAGGGGGTTAGAAAGCCAGAAGCTGATCCCCCGATGGAGTCTAGACACTGATGGTGGTGTGAGGAACCCAAAGACCCGAAACGAGGAGCCGACGGCAGTCTTGCCGGAGGAGGAACCAGGAGCCGTGCATGATGAAGACCGGAGGAGCAAGGGGAGGAGGAGGGTTGTGCTCTTAGCCTGAAATGACAACTGAGGGGGAGAGAGAGACAGGTTTAAAACAGGGATGTCATGCTGTGATTGGCTCATGAAATTCAAGGCCACTTCTGATTGGTTAAAATAAAAGTGAACGCCTCTAACTACCTTGTATGATAATAATATTTTGTGTGAAATAAACATACTGTATGTCTCATTAAAATCAGAACATACTTCCTTCCTGTTTAATTATTTTTATGACACTATAACACCGAGGTCTGACATAAAATGAGTCTTATAATACGGTGTGCTCTGACTCCATTTAGAAGAGTCAATATTTATTACTGTGTGATGCAGTAATCATGAACAAATCCTAAAATACCTGATAATCACTTTTTTATATCTTTATTTATTGAGGGAAGGTACACTGAGAGGAACCCTCTCTTTTGCAGGGACAAGCGCTGCACTTTCACTTTCCCCACCCAGATTTTATCCTGTCGGTCTGGGGATTGAACCGATGACCTCCCGGTCACTTCTCTAACATATAGGCCACCAGTGCCCATTTATCGTCCAAATACAACCAAACCAAAATGATACTGCAAGTCTAATTGTGCTTTACCACATCTCAACACATCTTGGCAGTTGTGCTGGGGACACAAATGTTCTGGGTATTCTTTTATCAATCTATCTATCAGATAATACATTTGAAATAATAAAGGACTGATTATTTTTTTTACTGGAGGGCCATTAAAGAGGGCTGGCTGGATGGATGAATGGTCTGGGAATGGAGCGTACTGCATACAAACTATTAACTACACACTAATCCCATCCAGAGCAAAGGCTTTTCAAACATGAGCTTTTAGTACTGCAGGATTCAAAAACTCTTTGTGATTGCAGCCTTCCCTCTCCGGTACTTTCTTTGTGTGTTGCAAGTGTTGCAAAGGAAAATTAGAAGCATCATTTGGATAACCCACCTCTTTTATTCTGGGTAATTCTCAATCAGTGTTCGAAGGAGTCCCCGCATAGTAAAGTGCTACAACAGCACCATCAAAATCACATACTGTAAAAAAAAGTGTGTTTCAAAGTATTCGGCAAGAAAGAGCTAACATCACTTAGGTTCCTTTTACCTAGGTGTTTTGTGTATTGTATTGTCATGTGATCATCCAGCAACATGTTTAAGTTAAGTTCTCTGTATTTACAGTCCTGCAAAAGGTCCTCCAAAAGTGTCTACATAAGGGTTTTGATATCAGATGTTTACTTTCATTATGAGTCAGCTTGTTTGCCTGCCAGGGACTTAGTGTTTGTATGTTTTTGCACAAGCTTATTTCCCGGATTGCATTGACAGAACTTCCAGAACAACAATCTCTTAACACATTGTGTTATATTCTTTATACAATGGAAATGTGAATTATCTCTCAGCCTTTATTAATTATTATTGCAGAGATGGGGTTTGGCCTGGGTCCGTGGGACTGTTTCTGGGTGATGAGTCTGAGGGAAGAACAGGAGACAAGGGTAAGGAGAATGCAGAAGACAAAAGGTAGGTCCTGTTCCCCATCTCTGCAATAAGAATTAATAAAGGTTGGTTTAAAGTACTTCTTCCTTCCATTTATGTATTAATGCTCATGGGTAGCCTAAAAAGGTTCCATTCAGACCTTGACTTCAAGTCTTTTACTGTAAGATGTCAACAAGATCCAACAAGACATTTTCACCTGGCTATACCCAATGTTTAGATCTGTTGTGGTATTTATGCAAATTAGCACATACGTAATTAGATTATGCACTGTTTGCCCACGTTAACAAACAATTTAAAAAGTATATAGTAAATAGACTTGTAATAAATTTGTTGTTTGTCTTGATGTAAGTAATCAACTCAGTAATTTTCATGGTGATATCTAAAGGTTAGAATTGTTACCCTATTCACGTGAGAAAAATAATGAATATGCGTATGAATAGGCTATATTTGGGACTTTTTCGAAACTTTCCCCTAATGGGATTCTTCGGGGCTTTTCTTTCCTTACTCAGGACATATTGAGGATGCAAAATCAGTTGAGTTTGCTTCTGTTGCAATTTGGACTAAAAGAAAGCGAGAGGACTTATTTACAGTAAGTCTGTTTCAGTGTCTTGGCTAAAACTTTTACACTGCGGGGATCTGACTGGCTGGAAAAGGGATTACTGTAAGCGTGTTACAGATGTATTATTCAACATCCCCCGAAATGTTGGGAAAGGGAATCAGTGAACCCTAAAAATATCTTGGACCTTGCATAACATGTCACTTGTTATAGTCTTCATGAATTCACTCAGGTGTTGTTTTTTTTCAGTTTTACTTGCTTAATCCTTTGTAATAGGTACCTTGTGTTCGTATGTGTTGCCTATGGAATGTAAAACTGGTCAGTGTTGCTAAAATGTTATAAGATATTGCTCGCTGTGACTTGACTTTTACAGATGTCTGACTCATTCTAAAGCTATGAAGCGATAAAAAGCTGATTCAGGTTTTTTTAGACCAGTTTTATGGTGTTAGCGTCACTCAAGTGTCTGGGGGTGAAAACAACACATCGTCCTGAATGGCAGCACATGAAGGATCACTAAATCTGAATTCCTGTCATTCCTGTGACTCATCCAGGCAGATCCTGCTGAGTGGGATTCCTGGTTTTCGTGCTGCATCTGGACAAGTAATCTGATACTGTGTAAAGCCCATTGCAATGGTTCAGCCAGTGCTACTAAGGGAGCAGCTCAGTAACATTTCGTTAACCTTCAGGTCTGTAAATTGCTCCAAGTCATTCACTGTTAAAGTAATGACAACCATTCTCCTAACCTTACATGCAGTTTTTATGTGTGTGCGTTAAGAGTTTATAGTTTGATAAAAGAGGGGCACACACCTCTTCTGAGGATGTGACTCATACGCTCCCATAAGTCATGTGACACAAAGTGCTCATGAATTATTAACGAAGCCTTGCAGCGTCCTTCTGTCATTCTCCCGGAGGTGACTTCTTGTCCTGCCGGCGCTGATTGATCCTCCATGATCCCAGAGTCAAGGGGCATCCACACATAACCCACAAAGATGTTTGCTGCAGTTGTGGTTTTGAATGTAGCCACAAATGTGCAAATGTGTATCTTCACTGTTTGGAACTAATTAGAGCATGCTCAGAACCGTGGGCTAAATTAACAGATTATAGATAGTCATAACTGTGTCAAGAGTGACTATCCACATTTTGTTAAAATGTTTCCTGTATATGGACACGTCACATATCAGCAGGCAAAGTTCTAGTATAAAAATAGTTTTAGCGACAGGCAGCTATTATTCACCCCAGATGTCAGGAATATGTTTTTGCGCCCAATGAAACCTGCTTTGTTGCTGGTAAGAGAGCTGCGTAAACCCCTCTGGGACAGCTCAGAAGAAACTTATTTGGAAAAAAATATGTGGAAACTATCTATCCAATTATATCATTCACCTCATTCCTTCATGTTTTTCTTCATGAATAATACACTATTCCTGTTGAAAATACAAGTGGGATACGGTCACCCACTTTACTTTCCTTCCCAGAAATATGTCCTTTAGTGTGTCTTTTTCCCAAAAAAATTTCAGATCCTATCACAGTTCTGTTTGTTCTGCTAAACGTGTGGCAATGACTATGTGTTAATAGTTTTATGAGACCTCTCAGTGTGTGTGTGTGTGTGTGTGTGTGTGTGTGTGTGTGTGTGTGTGTGTGTGTGTGTGTGTGTGTGTGTGTGTGTGTGTGTGTGTGTGACCTGCATGAGGCATTTAACAGTTTGCAGGATTTACTGTAAGTTACCTTGAGGGAAAACGAAAAGCGCCATTATGGTTTTGTTCCCTGTGGAAGCAGGCCTCCCCCATCCTTTTCCATGGAGAAACAACAGCGATCCGCATTCAAAAATATCCACTCTGTTCGAAAAATAAATAGATTTTAAAACAATTTTCCCAAGAAGAGCATTGAATATGAGCACATTTAGCAGAAAGAAATTAAATGTGTGCTTCAAAAGTCTATAAAGACAGGAGACCTACATTAGACTACTACTTTGTGTTGTGAAAAGGGGAAACTGATCATTAGTAGGGTACCCACATTAGGTTAGTTATCAAAATGTATTAGCAAGTATTCATCACAATAATTTGATGGAAATCTATCACCTACAAAGACGTTTGGAGAAAATGTAACTGCTGTCTGGCCGATGTTCAGAACATCAGGCTCCTGACCTGCCAACCTGAACTGGAAAAGATCATGCAGGATGTTTAACTTGTGTTGAAAATGCAAATTCTCACACAAACATCAACTTATGTCCATTCTGTATGTAAGATGCAGCGTTACAGCTAAACTGTAAAAACATTGGAATAATGTGATGTAGATGACTCAGATGCTGTATGTGTGGCTGGAAGTCACCAAAAATGTATTGATTATTTCAACTTTTGAAAGCATCTATTTTTTTCCTCTATTTGAAACCCAGTGATACAGTCCTATTGATTATACAAGTCTATACAATAAATTACTGATTGAACAAACTAAAATGAAAATTAAGACCGTACAATGATATAAAAAATGATGAATTACAAAGTACAATTAAAAAGATTTGAAGACATGAAAGAAATGCTTATGCGTTCAGATTCAGTAACAAAACACAAGATATAAGGACATAAAGACCTGATCAGGCCAGTAATCTCCATCAATGAGAAGCATCTGATTTATATAATCCAATAATAATAATGAGATCAGTCAGGAGAAGAGCTGTGTCATACTCTTCCAAATAACTGCTGTTGTGTTTTTATTGTTTCGGTTTTTTATTTCCTGCTACTGTACATGGGTGCTTAGACACACTGTGTGATGGAACATCCTAAATAAATACTTACGTAACTGGCGGCATTAGGCAATGTTTAGAGAGCGCAGTGACGATAAGTGAGTGTCAGCGTAGGATGTAACATATGGCATATTAATCAGTCTAGCGGCAAACGTCTTTGCAGTCACAACATTAGAAACATAGTTGTAATAACTATCTGTAAACAGGGGCGATTTTAGCCCTTTTTTAGGGGTGCTGAAGCACTCCTTAACTTGATCCTGGCACCCCTAAAAAAGAATTGCTAAAAATCAAACTAGGGGCTGAGCTAGGGGGTTCTGCTCTGGGACATGCACAGTTAGCACAGTAGAATAACGTTTGAACAAAATTGCGTTAAAAGGGTGCCAGGAACCCCTAAAGCTCTGATCCTAGAATCGCCCCTGTCTGTAAAAGAGATATCAGTATTTTAAAGTTTACACAGGAACATGAGGGTGTTGTGTTGTGCACATCCTAATTTTGATAAGATAGTTTGTGTAAATGTTTGCCCGGTGATTCAAATATGTCAGGTAGTCACCAAAAACATATTCAAACTTGTCACCAGCTCCTGCAGTTCCACAAGGGGAGGCAGCGGTCAGGGTGTAAGTGTGGGGGTGGATGAGGGGGGCATGGGGGTTTGGAGAGAGGTGAGTAAGAGATGAGTCAACAGCCCTCCACTATAAGATGTCCTGATGGAGCCCAACTGTGGCATACACACAGACATCCAGCTAAGGTAAGGTCAACTCTCTTCTCCATCTCGTTCTCCCATCTCCTTTACTCTTGGGCTTCAACTATTCCATCTTTTGGCTGTGCTCACAGTCACACTTGGGCTTTCACCATTTAGCAGTGCATCACTTTGTTTAACAGCTTTTTGGAGTATGTTTGAATGCTGGATTCATTTCTAAAAACATGCATATTTGTAAAAGTGTGACAGTTGAGGAGACATTCTCGTTGCTTATAGATTGTCTGTCTCGCAGCTGAGCTTTTTATGGACTTAGCCTTCTGTCTATTCTTCACAGAGGATGTAGCAGAGGTTTGGAAAACAGGGAGTTGAGAATAACAGTGTTGGCCAAAGTCAGTGATCTTTGTATCTGTTACACAGTCAGGATTTCCCAGGTGTCTCTTTCACAAATATTTGCTGCCATAATCAAACATATTGAGTAAATGACTGGATGGAAGCATGTGTGTGTTATGTATACAATGACCATTGGTGGAAGAAGTATTGAGATCCTTTACTTAAAAGTACTAATACCACACTTTACAAGTAAAAGTCCTGCATTGAAAGTGTTACTTAAGTAAAAGTATGTAAGTATCATCAGGAAAATTTACTTAAAGTATTAAAAATAAAAGTACTCAATGCAGAAAAATCCTCACAAACGATCCAAACAGTTCTGTCAACAACTAAGAGTTTAATCGGCTAATCATTTCAGCTGGACTTGTAGGCCTGTATATTGTTGGGTAGTTTAATTTATAATAAACATTGTATTTTATAAACCACGTGTTTTGTGTGCAAAAAATCTTAATTTGTAAAGTAACTAGTAACTAAAGCTGTCAGATGCATGTGGTTGAGTAAAGACTACAATATTTCTCTCTGAAATGTAGCGGAGTAGAAGTAGAAAGTGGCATGAAAAGTAAAGTACCTCAAATACAGTACTTAAGTAAATCTACTGAAGTTACATTCCACCACTAACAATGATGCTGTCTTGATGAGATGACACAATGGTGAAACAGCAAGTGAAAGATAAACACTAAAAGGAAGAATAACCTGCATCCTCTTTTCTCCTAGGAATACCAGTGCTATTCTGAGTTTGGTAAACCCAGAGAAATACTACAATTATGGAATACACTTTGGCCCTGCTGTTTTCTCTGCTGCACGTTTTGAGTGTGGGTACAGCTGCTCCTCTGCCAGCGGAAGTAGTGAAGATGAGATCAAAAGTGAAATGGATGGCCGAGCAGCTGGTGGTTAGGCTGAATAAAGATTTCCAGGTAATCTTTATGGTTCTGTTTGTGGTGACACTGAATCTGAAAGTGTTTACAAAAGTGGGTGTGTTTTTGACTGAATCCCGTTCACTCTCTCTTGCTGCAGGTCCCTACTGGTCTGACACTGCGTCAACCTTCTGATGATCTGGATGGACTTTCCTCAATAGTGACAGTCTTGGAGGGTTACAACAGCCTGATCTCTGACACCAACGACTGGATCCCTCAGGTCAAGTCTGATATCTCTTCACTTACGGGTTACCTCGATGAGTGGAGGCAAGGGCACTGCAGCGAGCTGCGGCCGAAGCCTTCGGTGCCGGGGCCGCTCCAAGAGCTACAGAGTCAAAAGTTAAAGTATATTCACACCGTGAGCATCGAGGCTCTCATGAGAGTGAAGGAGTTTCTCCATATGCTATTGAAAAATCTGGATCATCTTGAGACTTGCTGAAAGACTGACATTAGGACCAATATTTGCAAGTTGCTGGCAAGATTTGCCACGTCTGCATCAGTGATGTCTGACTTCGCACCTGGCAAAGTTGAACTTTTGCAATGTTTTGAAGGAAATGTATTCTTGAACACACACTTATTTATATACGTATTAATTTATAGACTATTTAGAAAATATGTATTTTGTAACATTGTCTTCTCATCAGGATGTTTGAAGCAAAAGTGTAGTTTCCTCAGGATTGTTTCTATGCAAAGTGTTCTACGCTTTGCACACAAAGATAAATCATAGGTTTGCATTGTGACACCACTGTTGCATCAACAAACAGCTCTTAGTGAAAACTATGGACCCAATTCATAATTCAGTCATGAAGCTGAATCAGCTGGCTGGTTGCAGCCAGAGGAAACGTCACGATGAGCAGTGAGGTCATGCCTGGAAAATCCTGAAAACCAGGTTGAAACTTGCCTAAAAAAAACAAAAAAAAAAGGTTGAAACCTGCCAAGAAAAACAGGTGCAGTTGTATGACAGGAAGGACAAAGAGCAACTTTCATTTCAGTGCAATCTCTTCCGCTCTTCCAAAATGGTTATTTATATCTGTAGATGATATTTTGTAGATATTTTTGTACAGTGTTTTTTTACTACTGTATTTAAACTAAATAAATATTTAACAAAAATATGAATTGTGATATATAGTTTGTCAGTGTTGTACAGTAAGTGAAAGATGAGAAGGATCTGAATGAAGTAGAAAAGACACGTACACCAGGTCAATATACAATGTCATTTGTGGGTGTTTACTTGAATTCAAGGTTCATGAGTGGGAAGTGTTTATCCAGAGCTATCAGCTTATGATTAACTTGGTTTAAAACTAGTATTAAAAACAATGAATGTAATGATAACTTATAACAAATCTGTGAATCCAACAAATACGGATTTCAGACTAAAAGATAAAAGATTATCAAACACAAAGTCAAGGGTTTTTAATATATTTTCATAAAAAGCCAAAGTACATGAAAAACTATTTTTACATTATTCAGTTTGTTTTAGTCGTAAAAAAACAAACAAACATGAGCATGGATAACAGAAATGCAGGAAAAAGGATGAATGAAGTTAAGTGACCGTAAAGTTTCACACATGGGCGTATACTGTACAATTTGACACATTTATGAGAACCATTGTACATCCTCAGAATGTCGACTGAAGAGGGTCCATAAACACTTCCGATTTCAAAACATTTTCTTACTCACACATACAGACACTGACACACACACAGCATTAGCTATCAAACCACTTGTTTCTTTTGATATTGGTGCTCTTGTCACCGTTACCCATCAGTTTCTTCTTGTACTGCTCCACCAGGCTGTCAAAGCGGTCCCCGTCCCTTCTCTTGAACTGCTTCTTTGCGGCTTTAACCTTCAGGAAAACAACAAAATAAACAAACAGTCATAAGGCGCTTACAGGACAACGCTGACAACGTATCACCAAACTCACGCACTGTTGTTTCAAAAACTTAAATAGTACAGTATAGTTCAACAGTACTGCTGGCAGATATAAAGGTCCAAAGTAAGATCTGTGATCGTGATGGCAATGCTTATTATTTGTCCAACGCATCTCAAAGACAAAAAAAAAAAAAGGTTATGTTCCAGTTTTTAAAATTGTATGACTTTATTACTTGTAATTTAATGAGCCACATTTGGAAAATTTGGAAAAATGGCTCTTTGGTAGGGCTGCACAATATATCGCATTGGTTTTTTTTTTTTTTTTTTTTTATAAAATCGGCATCACAATAACAACTGGCGCAATATACATATCGCGAAAGGTTGCGACATATCGCGATAGACACTACGAGAATTTTTGTGTTAGTTGAAAGTAGAGCTGCAGCTATCCATTATTTTAGTAATCGAGCATTCTACCCATCATTCCATTGATTAATCGTCTAAGAAATACTTTTGTTTCGTTGAAGAGCAATAATATACAATAGTTTGGTTTAATTATCAGAAAAAGCAACATTTGTATTGCCTACATTGCTTACAATATCATCTCTCAAAAATACTAAAACATATTAAGTGCATTTAAGTGCCATTTTACATTGTTTTTAGAGAAAACATTTTCTGAAATGAACTAACAACCTCAAACTAAGGCATACATTAAACATACATAAACATTACCTTAAGTTGTGCAACTTAACTTTCAGAACTACAAGTTTTAACCTGAGACTGATCTGTTTATAGGCCTATATGTAAATATTAGTTAAACTCAACCTATTTTCATTGATATATTTGATTACAATGTCACACAGCTCTGTTACACTTATGCTAGTAGATCGTTGATCAGCTGTTTCTCCGTGAAGAGAGTGAGAGAAAATGGTGCTTAACAATCAGCTGTTTTTCCGAATGAATAGTCAACAAGTCGGCTCTTTAGATCAAATTGTGGTCACCACTACGTAATTTCTTGTCTTTGATTTTGGTAGTTGCTGTGTTTGGTGTAGTTCACTTTCTGTCATTTTCTCCAGCCTGTCTCTTCTCTTAGCCCCTTACGCTCTTTCTTCATTTTACGCTCTTTCTTCATGGCATGCATCGCCAGCAGCGTCAGCCCGGTATGCGACAGTAATACTCCTCCGTGCGGAAACACCGTGAGCAATACAACGTTGGGAACATTAATTAAACGAAGCTCGAGGACTTTTAGTAATCAAATTATTCGAGTTACTCGAGGAATCGTTTCAGCCCTAGTTGAAAGAAAATATCAGTTGAAAACTGCACTTTAAAGTGTAGGTCATTCTTTTTTAGTAGTGCCTGTCATTGCCAATTCAATGTTCAATTTGTTCAATAAAAGAATGTTAGAAATAAATATTGGTTTTAAATTCAACAAGAAATTTGTTGTATCGTATCGCGTATTTTCCTCACATCGTGCAGCCCTACTCTTTGGAAAGTGCCGATCACACAGAGATTAACTTTGTAAAAATAGCCTAACGTTAAGAGATAAGCTAACAAGCAGTGCAGTTAAAGGGCTGGTTCACCCCAAAACAGAAAACCTTTTCTCACTCTTCAGTAACCCACATTAAAGTATAACTTATTTTATCTGTATTAATGCCTGGCTGAAAGGCAAGGCTCTAAACAGAAGTTGACAAAATGTGATGTTCTAAAATAATATTAGTACAATTCCACTTGGTGGCGGCAAAGTATTCAATTTCATATTGACTGAACTACTGGAAGACATAACTGTTCTGTCTTCAGTGAATGCAGTGCAACCTTTTTTTATGCTTTGTTTCAGTCTATCTTTGTTATACATGTATTTACAAAGTCACTATTGTTAAATCTTTCAAAAACTTCAACCCTCTTCAGTTTTATAATTGTTTTGATTTGGTAAGTTTCTTTTTAAGTTAGAGTCAGACAGATTTCAAAGCTTTTTTGGTGTTGAAATGTGTCTTGAGGTTACCCAAAGTCCATGCTTTAAGAGTTTTAAAATATATACTGAGAAAGCCACTGTTTTATGTACTTTCTAATAAATCAGTGCCTCAGCAGCTACTCTTTGTCGTAAGATGTTTTATGAACATGACCCGAAATTACAAATAAGCATATACAACAGAGCATGTGTGAACCTGGTTTCGGGGACGTGTGGGCTTTTCCATCTGTTGTCTTTGACGGTCCTTCCTGTTGGAGCCAGGCCTTGCTTTCTTGGGTGGCGGGGCCTGTTGCTTTCCCTTGTCACGCATTCTGCAAAGGACAGAACAGCACGCATCTGTAACTTGATCTGTAACCTGATGCCCACTGTTGAGTTATAGTTTTGTCATATGGTTACCCTTTTTGAAGGGCCATTAGTAACCTGACAGCGTTCGAGTGGACCCCGCGAAAACTAGCGACCAATTTGTGGAAGTTAATGGGGATAGACCAAAGCAAGAAGTGTAGTACCAGGGCAAAATGGCCAAAGAACTTTTCTCAAGTTAAAAAAAGTATATATGAAAAGCTAGATCATTTGCCCCTTGTTACTGCACATACTAGTTGTATTAATGTAAAAGAGATAATAATAAAAGCAACAAGCAAGCCTGCCTGGCATCAGTGCATCATAGCATATCACTATCTGCAAAGAAAAGAAAATATGAATAAATCACGAGCGCGGCAGATTCCCTGCTCAGCTAGAGCGGGTAACGCCAGCTCTGCAGACGGACCAGAGTCAGTCAGCACCGGGGAGCGAACCGAGGACTCAGGTCAAAGGGCTGGTGGCTAGCTGCTAGCTAGCTGCAGCAGCTAATATTAGAATATTAGACCCAGCACCGGAGGTCTGATCCCCATGATCTGATCCCAAACCGCCGGTGACTCTCTGCCAGATCAGCAAGTTTAACGGCACCAACAGAAAGTTTGCTGGGATAGGTAACGGTGGTGTAACGGTAACGTTACAGCCGTGAACCGAAATTCTGTTTCCTCAGCTGGTTTGACTCTCTTCGGGCAAAGTTGTCTGCGGCGGGTAGAGACAGAGAGTCAGAGGGAGGCAGGGAGATAGGGTAATAAATACATGTGACATTATGAAATAAAATTCCCTCCAAGCATTATCAAGAGTATAGGTTTCCAAAGTAATGTTAGCCTAGGCTGAAAGCAACACTGGTAGGCTACGCTGGCGCTGTTGCCTTGGAAATGACAACATCCGGTCTCTGTATATGAAAAAACGAGCCTTTTTTCATTTCTATTTCCGAGTGTTTTTATTTTTGTTATATGAAATAGAAAATGAAACTCACAGCATATTTTTAATTTCTCCCATCCCCTTTTGACCATGAAAAGGAAAAAAACGCCTTGTATTTCAATTTCAAATGTTGTATTTTAAAACGAAAATCAAATAATCATTCGTTTTTTGTTTTTTAAGACTGTTTATGAAAGGAAAATCGAATGAACGAAAAAGTACACGGACCCCTAAAGTGTTACGAATTATACTGTCAAGATTTATCTGCTTAAGCTCTGAGTGGCACACGGTGCATTGTAAACAGGACACTAGTAAAGTTTATAGAACTGTACCTGATCTTAGGTCCCCGATGGGTAGGAAATGTAAGAACCTTCTTCCGTTTCTTTCCGTTCTCCAAATCCACATGCTCAACTTCAGGTTTGGTCTGGAAGCCCAAATAGCGGCTGCCTTGTTTCTGGCTTTGAGAAGGAGCTGATAAACACAGAAAAGTAGACAGAGAGAAAATCAAAATGATGTATATAAAAAAAAAAATTAAAAAAAAAAAGATGTCAATGTTACCAACAAAAATAAAAAAGGCTAACTTTAGTTGAGTTTAGTTCAGTGTGTCAAATGTAATATGGTTTCTCCACAGCTAGTGTGCTGTACTGCATCTTAGCTGTGACAGGAGAACAGCAACCCATTTGAGCCCATCTGCATTAGACCCTCATGTCCACCTTTAATATGTTTTCTCAACTGGGAAAAGGCGAAAAGAACTTAAGGGGGAACTATGCAGTTTGTTTAGCTTAATTTACCTTAAATGAACAGCTTCGGAGTCATTGGAATAGTTATATGACTTTTTTCGAGTTGAATGGTGGTCGTCTCGCTCCCCCTGTAGCGCCTGTGAGCGGAAAAAGCACCCTTGCAACTTTCGGCCGGCGAGGCAGCAGCCTCAGCGTCAGGAAGTATCGCGTGATATCAGGTCTCGCGATCTAACAAATTACTCATGGCACTTTAGACGTACAGGAACCGGTTAGCTATAAGAACAAGGCAGCGATGGAGTTTTTCACACTATCGTCATGGCTGAGCCAGCAAAAAAGAAGTAGAAAGCTAGTAAAACATTGTCGGAGGAACAGAGAAAGAGGCAACGGCAGACTGACCGAGCGAGGAGTCAGACACAAGTAAACATAGGAGCTGCCAAATATCTATTCTGAAGTTGTAGGGGGAGCTCTATAGAGAAACCTGCGAGCAAAAAGTGAGAAAACAGCGAAGAAATGGCCAAAACTGCATAGCACCCCTTTAAGTACAGAAAGAATTATTTTTTTCGTACCTCTCTCTGTTCCCGTCTGCTCTGATGAGGACTGTGCTTCATTTCCCCCTTTCCTGGGTCCTTTTCCATCTCCAGCTGTCTGGGGCTGAGGTTTCGATCCTCCTTGAAAAGTCTGATTTTTAATGAATTCCTGCAAAGATATCCACTGAGTGTAAAAAAAAAAAACAATTTTGAACAAGGATTCTAAGGATGTAACTATCACACACATTTATACAAACGGACCTTGTTTTTTTGGTGTCGCAATTCTTTTATTTTCAGTTTCCTTGAATCCTCCAGGGAGAACTCAACGATAGGTCTCTGCAGGATGACATGAAAATATAATCCAGTGTGGCAGCAAAACAAAAAACACCAGAATTTTTATGTAATGCCGTTTTATTCACAATTAAATAAATGAATAAATACATAAATACATGAATAAATACAGAAATATGCGTTTGAAATACATCATGAAATAAACGAGGCAATAAATACATAAATAATTAAATAAATGTAATTATTTCATGGTACTTTTATTTCGTAAGTCCACATTTATTTATTTCAAGAGACTTTCATTTTCCTAATGCCACATTTATTTATTTCACTCTATTTATTTCAAGTTCTTATAAGCAAATCAGGGGGCATGGCTATCTCTCACATTCAGAACAAGGTGAATGGGACTTCTTTGGCAGACCAACAACAAGAAAATATTAACAATTTTCGCCATGTTATTCATCACTAAATTCACTTCTGAGAACGTTTTAGGTGAGAAATGAGAAGTTTAGATTTCAAATATAGGCAGTCTTGCGCAAATCGTTGCCGAATTGACAATTGGCTTCAAAGTTTTCGGAGTTGAGAAGCTCCATATAGTGACGCGACAGCCAGCTAGCACCTGCCGGGGCTGCTAGCTCGTCGCTCGGAGAACCCAATGTTTGCTGGATGGCCCCCCCCCCCCCCCCCCCCCCCCCCCCCCCCCCCCCCCCCCCCCCCCCCCCCCCCCCCACACACACACACACACACACACACACACACACACACACACACGGGAGAGAGAGAGATACCTGTTTCCCATTCACCTTGTCTCACTTCACCTTCAATGGAAATGTTCAGCTTAATGTGAATTAGAGCAGTTGTTTGCCCACTAGCTCACTCACTCTGTTCTGAATGTGAGAGATAGCCACGCCCCCTGATTTGCATATAGGAACTTGAAATAAATAGAGTGAAATAAATAAATGTGGCATTAGGAAAATAAAAGTCTCTTGAAATAAATAAATATGGACTTATGAAATAAAAGTACCATGAAATAATTAAATTTATTTAATTATTTATGTATTTATTGCCTCATTTATTTATTTCATGATGTATTTCAAAGGCATATTTATTTTTTTATTCATGTATTTATTCATTTATTTATGTATTTAATTGTGAATAAAACGGCATTCCATAAATTTGTAGTCTTAAGATTGTAAGAGTAAATAAATAAAGCGGCAACAAAGGTCCTTTAAAAAAACAACTATTCTGTTGCGAAAAGTACCTTGTTTGGGCCAAAGATGTCAGGGTTGTTGTTAAGGTAACGAAGTGTGCTGAGAGCATGTTCATGGTCCTGGAACTGGACAAAGCCATAACCTAACGACTGTCCCACCACCTGATTCTTCTCTGGCTTCTTGTCATACATCACCCGACACTAAATGGAGAAAAAGGACACACACACGCACGCACACGCACACACACACGTCAGACAAAGCTGTTTCCAGGAATGGTTTAACAAAGCGTCAAATGACTGATAACTGCTATAATAATAATAATAATAATAATACAGCTAAAATATCTAACAGTTTGACATATTGTTTCTCACCTCTGTGATGCGGACTCCCTTGCTTCCTTTTACTGCTTGGAGGCAAAGTGCTTTGAGTTTTTTATTCTCCACTGACTTGGGCAGGTTATGGACACACAGACGAGTCTTTGACACAAACACACTAATGTCCCGAAGCCTGGTCCTCTTTATTTCTTCAAACTAAGGGAAGTGGACAACACCAAATATATGCGTGAACATGAGTAATTTGTGAGATGATAAGATAAACTAGCATGCATTAACAATCATTCTGCAAGTAGAAACATCTTAAATGGTTAATAAAAAATTAACTCACTCTGGTTCTCTTGATCATGTCTGCTTCAGGCACACCCTCTGCAGCCTTGGTTCCAGCACGGATCACTGGAGGTCAGAAGAGAATATCATGAAGTATAAAAACTGATTTAGAAGCAATTCAGCAAAGAAATGTGACAACTAAACCCATTTCAATACTTATTTTAATACTGATCTCACAAGACAGACCTAAGTTATTGTTAATCTTGGTTCACAGCTGTATGTGTGATGTTATGAAGTCAAATCTGCATGAAGCGATACCTTTAATATTGACAGTGAATCGAGTTACTCTGTGTAAGGTAAAAGGGTCACTAGTAGAGTTGAGAGACAGAACTGACAGGTGTCAAAGGAGGAGAAAAAGAGAGCAGGAAATTAGTTTACTCACATCCCTCTCTGGCCAGGTACAGGTTCCTGGTGCCCGATTCTACTTTCACTTTGTTCACTTTCAGCTTGGAAGCATCCTCTCTGCTCACCGCTGACACAATCAACAGCTTTCTGCCATCTACACGGATGCCACCATTCTGCATCAAATAACCCAATGTTACAAGTACAACTCATTGCACAAAGCAGGACAACAGATGATGTCATGACATTAATAAATATAATTATTATATTATAATAAAGATGGATACAGGAAATGTTTATAGTTAATTATTCCGCAGTTATTACCTCTGCCTCATCCTGTGCCGCAGCTATGCATTTGTCTGCAGCCACTTTAGTCTTAAACTGAGCAAATGCACAACCTGGTAAAACAACAAATCCCAAATAAGTCAATTAACCTGTGTTGGCAACACAGAGAAGAGTCTTTAATTAAAGAACTGCTGACTTACCTTTCGAATGTCCTGTGTCTGCGTGGACAACAACCTTTATGTAGTTAAGCTCTCCGTACTTTAGGAGAACTTCTTCCAGACCATCTTCCTCCGTATCAAAGGACAGGTTCCTAAATGAGCCAGGAGTAAGATGAACAAACACGGTGATAGGATGAGAAGTTAGTATGAATGCGTGGATCACTTGAGTGAGATAAAACAAAAGCAGGTTTAAGAAGAAGTAGGGAGAAAAACTGCACACCTGATGAAAATCGTTCGGCCCTCTTTCACATCTGAAGGGAGGAGCTTCTTTGAGGCTTTCTTTTTAGCTTTAGACACAAGAGTAGCAGACAAGCAGTGTTAAAATAACATGTTTAGTGGACATTTTTATTTACATGAAAGATATAAGCAGAGATTGATACCTGATTCATCGTCTTTGTCGTCCTCATCTTCCTCGTCTTCCTCTTCATCCTGACTGTCATCTGGATCATCATTTGACTCAAGGCTACTTTTATCGTCGTCGTCGTCGTCTCCCTCCTGGGACACATCATCATCCTCTCTCTCATCATCATCATCATCATCATCATCATCATCATCATCATCATCATCCTCCTCCTCCTCCTCCTCCTCCTCCTCCCTGTCTTGTTCCCCACTATCATCTGATTGGGATTCTTCCACCTGTTGCACAGCTGGTTTGGAAGGGACTCTGTGGAAAAATAAAAAATTATATTAACCAGTTAACCAGCTTTTAACATCTGGTTGCATGTTAACACAGATATACATATTTGAGATTCACACTTTTTTTTCTTTGGTGCTGCTTGTGGCTTTTCTTCATCCTCCTCTTCAGTGTCACTTTTTGTGTCTGACTGTTTTGCAGTCGCCTCGGTATTCTTATTTCCTATGAGGTAAACGAAACAGTGTTAAAAATTCATACTTTTATTTTAATCTAGACATATCTGCCAACAAATTCCCACCGTGGTGGACAATAAAGATATATTCTATGCTATTAATGTTTTCCCTTGCAGAATATTACCTGGACTCGAGGACAGCTGTGTGGCAATAAACTTGTCCTTAGGCACAGCCCAGTCAATCGCTACCTGCCGACCTGTAAATGAAAACGATAACCTTTAAAAAAACATATCTACATGATACAAACTAAATTAAAATGAATTTCCCAAATTGAGATACAAACAATGAAATGTGATTCTCACACAACCGCAAAGGGTCTGACTCACTAACCTTTTATCTCCTTTAGGTTCATAGCTTTAAGCGCTATTGCTGCCTCAGACACATTTTTAAAAAGGACAAACGCAAAACCTCGCATCTTCCCATCTAGAAAGAAAAAACATAAGAACATAACTTATGAACACTCAATGGTCACACAACAACCCAAGGTGTTGCTTGGCTTATTTGTGCATCTAGTAAAAATGTAAACCATTTCATACCAGGTTTGAGGGGAATGTTGACCTCAAGAACTGTTCCAAACTCAGATAAAACTTGCTTCAGATCATCTTCTGAGCACTGCAACACAAGACATGTCATATGTTACAGGTCAAGAGTACCATTTTAACAGAAGATATGTAAATAAAGGTAAGAGAATAAATCAAAGTATGCTCGTCGGTTGCTGCATACCATGTAGCATACTGTACCTTAAAACTAAGGTTCCTTATGATGAGTCTAGCTTTCAGATGGGTTTTCCTGAAGCCTTTGGATTTCTGCTCATTTCCCTTTGGTGCTGCAGCTGGCTCTTCATGTGCTAAATAAAAGACATAAACAAGATTATCAAGTAGACATGGCGTGAGAGCACTCCCACTTGCTCGTTTTTGGACATGCCTTTATACACACACCTGTTTTCCTTTTGTCGTTTAGTTTCTTCTTCGCCACTGACATAGAAAGTTTCTTTCCGTCGTATTCTTTTATTTCTTTCATGGCTCGTTGTGCATCTTCCTGCATGCAATATGTGACATAGCCAAATCCCCGACATTTTTCTGCGCCTGGTTTATAAACACAAATAGATTAATTAATGTTTACATGACTGTTTTAATTGTAAAACTCAGGACACTCTTTGCACTCTTTAGAAAAATTAAAAAGCCTTTATTGTTATGGCTTGGTCATCTTAAACCTTTAAAAAAAATCTCCGACGCGTTTCGGCATACAAGCCTTTGTCAGGGAGTCAAAGAATGTTTTAATTGTACTGAGAGTGTATAAGTCAGTCAGTAGGACCTAACTTATTAACAGTTAAGAGTACATTTTATAAATTCATTATTTTGTAAAATGACAGCGACAACATCACCTTTCTCTCTGACCACGAAGCATTGCTTTACAGGACCAATTTCAGAGAATATTTCCTCTAGGCGTTCATTTGTAGCTGAAGCTGGTAGAGAACCAACGAATATGGTCTGCGCTGGCATGGCTCTGCGCTGCCTAGCTAACGTTAGCCGTTAGCCCGCTAATGTTCGGTAACAACTCACAAACTGATGTCTAAATTGTTAACAATCCCGTATTGGATGTCAATATCTAACTATTCGATATCAAACGAATCGGCGAAAATAATACATGCTCCAGAAATGTTAAACATAACGATAACTAGCTTCAAGATAAAATCGCATGTTTACATCATGGATGTATGTGGGCCGCCATCTTGGAAACTAAACGGAAACGGTCTCGAACTACACCTCGCATTTACTTGCAGAAAGCCGGTTCGTGCCGCCGCCTACCGTCCCGGAGGTAGCAATCACGCTCAAAGTTATTTATTTATTAATTTGTAAATAAATCCAAAAAAATGATTTATCTGTGTATGATGATCATACAGATAGACATATAGATAGATAACTTGAATCCCAAATAAACTAAGGCAGTAGGTGAGAAACAAATACTAATTAATAGGACAAATTATATACATAACTAAAATAGAGTTAGTGTTAGAGATTTTATTGCACAAATCAGAAATGTATAAAAGTTCAAGTTATGGGACATAAAGCTTTACAATATGAGAGGCATATGTTCAACAACAACAACCTTCAACAGACCATTCAATCAATTGTAAAACGCTTAAACAAGTCTAAATTGTTACTTACAGTTTGTGAAATCACCATAATTAATACCGGTTTACCACTAAGGTTCATTATGCCATCTCTGTCTCAAGAGGCCATATGATATGGGTGTATTATATGGATATTACAGTGCCTTATATTTTGGGGTTTTGTTCAGCACTGTCAAGGAACACCAACCTGGCAATTCTTGAGGAAGAAGACATTTAATCAGTGGTAAACCAATAAAAAAAATCAAGTACCTGGAGTGGTTTGTTTAAATGTGAAATGTTGTGTGGTGTAAAAAAATATTGTTTGGTTTAGAGAAAGTAGAAAACATTGCATGCACAACAGCTTCTAGAAATAGTTGCATGTCTTGCTTCACAATCTAAATTATGAGTACTGAAGAGTAGGTAACATAAATCTCCTTTCTGATTATTGTCATATGATATGACCTATAGTGTTCTGTGTACCTGGCTTCAACCAACCAGCACCTCTTGTTCACATACAAACACCCCACCCCCAACACAGATAGTAACATTACAGAGAGTAACATTACAGAGTAAGAGTTTTCCCTGGAAAGACACAAGACACACCCAAAGAAACAGCACATGTACATTCCTTCAGTACCATTGTCTACAATAAACATCATGGAGCTGATTAAGATGATATTGCTGGATCTCAGTATCAACTTAATCTTAGCAACTGACCATGCAAAAAAAAAATGATACAAATACAGATTTGGAGTGGAGCGCCTTTGAACAAGTTGGGGCATCTGTATTCTTACTTTCAAACTCTCAATTTGACCGCTGTAGCATTGTTTTTCTGAATATCTTTTGGCTACAAGCAGTCAATGGATGACTGACTAGAGTTTGCTGAGACGAGGCTCTGTGTGTCCGAACTTAGACAGACTGATTCCCAAGATTACCAGAAACTCAAGTTGTATTTGTTTCTATACATTCATGGAGTCATACAACTCAGAGAAAAACTGTAACATTTTCACTCGACAAAATATTTGTACACATTTGTTTTTAGTTATATCATCCATTATCATGTCAACATACTGTTGCTATATGTTCTTTAAAGATCCCATGGCATGAAAATGTCACTTTATGAGCTTTTTTAACATTAATATGCGTTCTCCCAGCCTGCCTATGGTCCCCCAGTGGTTAGAAATTGCGATAGGTGTAAACCGAGCCCTGGGTATCCTGCTCTGCCTTTGAGAAAATGAAAGCTCAGATGGGCCGATCTGGAATCTTCTCCTTATGAGGTCATAAGGAGCAAGGTTACCTCCCCTTTCTCTGCTTTGCCCGCCCAGAGAATTTGGCCCATCCATGAGAGAGAGGCATCATGGCTTTCAAACGAGCAAAGTGGCAGTTGGTCAAGGCCACACTCCCACCCTCCACCTTGCCCCCCCTCTCTCTTCCTCAATAGCTACACACACAGAAATGGCACATACTAAGGAAAGCTCATTGTGGGACTGGATCTAGTGGCTGTAATTCTGCACCAAGGCTGAATTTCGGGAAAGAGACTTCAGATACAGTATTAGGGGACCACTAAGGCCTATATAAAAGTATCCAAAGAGCACCATGTCATGGGACCTTTAACGTAAAGCACATTGAGTTTATCTGTAATGAAAGGTGCTACGTAAATAAAATTGTGATGCATTAGTTCATGATGCCTAGAACAAATGTGCGTGTGGCTAACTCTGTTCACATTTTTCCACTGACTTTGGTTGCATTCGTTTCATCTCTCAAATAGCATTTAAGACATTTGCTTAGAAATTGTGGTTTGGGGCCAAGGACTTTCTTATGTAGCTCTTTTTTTATTATTTTGTTTGGTTTTATGAAGAGAAGTAAAGATGTTATTATTTTAAGATTGTATTTATTGTTTTAAGAGTCTATTATTTACACTGACAGAGCTGCAATGATTAGCTGATTAGTCGCTTGAGGTAAAATGAATCAACAACTATTCTAATAATTGATTAATCAATCATTTGTTTTAGTCATTTATGAAAAAAAAAAAAGACAAATATTTGCTGGTTCCAGCTTCTCAGATGTGAGGATTTGATGATTTTTTTGATGATACATGATGGGAAACGGAAAATCTTTGGAATTTTTACTATTGGTCAAAAAAAGACATCAGAAAAACCACTGTGGGGATGTAGGGAAACAAGACATTTTCCACTATTTTCTGATATTTTAATCGAGAAAACATTATGCATTTAATATCATTTAACTGTAGAATTGCAAAAATAATATGTGCATTTACTGCAGCACTTCTTCATGAACATATTAAAATTCAGCAAGGTGTTATAGCGCTTTGGACCCAGTGCTAAAGGGCTGCTGTTAGTTGTGCAAAGCACCAGAGGTCACAGATGTTAGCCCCAGATGCATGCTAACTTGAAACCCTGCAGCTTCAAATCTTTTTACAGCACAAAAGGAAAGAAATATCCATAAATCTTCATCCAAACTACATCAATAAACATGATTAAATTCATCCTGAGTATGTCACAGTAGCACCCCATTTTGTGAATTAAATTGAACATGACTGTATTGTTACTCCACCTACACCAAGTGCTGTAATTAATGTATACATTAAATGAATGTCTTTCACCAAAAACAGAAAACAAGCAAAGTCAAGTTAATATGGCATTGTGTTGTAATGAAATAATCTTACATCCTGGCCTTCAGCGGGGCGAAGTGAAGTGAGTGGAGGAACATGTGTAGGGTGGTCAGATACTCTTGTTGGTGCCTCTTAAGGTGGCCTGCATGTGTTGAGTCCGCCCACTTCTTTGCTGTGATGTCTATCCCACGCTTCTGCCAGTGATCAAGCACCTCCTCCATGGCTTGTGGGTTGCACAATGCATCATTCTCGCAAAAGAAGAACAGTGCAGGAGCGGTGATGGGAGTGTTCAAAAACGCATCAATGCCTTTGTTATAGTAGTCCACCGTCTGCCGTCTGAACATACCAAAGTATAACTGGCTTACTTGTTTTACCAGTGTCTCCCAACGTGGAAATACAGTCTTAGCTAGACCTGGGCAGAAAGAAAGAAGAAAAAACACACTTCAATCATTTGCACTGAATGACATTCACTCCTATTCAACCATGTATCACTTCTTGTATAAACATCAGATTTTGAATCTAGCCAGTGTGATTGTGCATAATGGATACCAATGAAATGAAATTGAGGCTTCTGTTAAATCATGGGACTGCTGAACTGACCTATGGCCATTGTCTCCACAGAGCCCACCACCAGGCTATCATAGACTTGGCCTTTGATCCTCTGTGTGAGCGCCTGATATTTCCGTGTGTCCTGGGACACATGTACCAGCATCTGAGCAAATGTGTAGCCACCGATAGAGAAGGCATGGACAAGCAGCGGACGGGACACAAAGCGTTCACTCTGGAGCAACTCTAGCAACCTCTTTCCATTATCCAAACCCCAGCGAGGCCACAGGAACTCTTGCACCTTGTGTAACACAAGCAGAAAGAAAACAGAATGCTGATCAAACATCAGTTGGCTTTAGGCAGTTTGAGTTAAGGGCCCATCCTATCCTCGTACTGAGTCATTAAAGGTCAGAGATCACAGAAGTTACAGACATCGCTGTGCTTACATTGATGACTAATAAACTACTATCCAACTGGGATTTTGTCGTTCTTCTCCCAATGTAAATTTCTGCAAATGAATGAGCTCAGATATGCCCTTAGATATTGACTGTATGAATGAATGAATGAGGAAATTAAAAATGTCTTCAGGGTCAGCAGGAGACAAAGAGAGACTCAGGGTTTGTTGAAGAAAACCTGCTAGCGAGCACGAGAGGTTCACAGCATAATGTTACCACAGCAACTGACCCAGAGTTAAAATGATCCGTTTCTGGAACTGAAAACCCCACAGTTTCTCTCAACTCAGGGTTAACAGACCTTTCACTTAACCCCCTTACTGGTATAGATCCCTGTGGGGTTTTCTTGTAAATGAGCAAAGGTTATGTTTACTGTCAGTGTTTCGAACTAAAACGCATTGTGTGTGTCATTGAGGTCAACCAAACATGTTGAATACATTTCCCTCCCCACAAAACATTTACAAAGCCAATTTTTCTTAAATAATAATAATAATAATAATAATAATAATAAATTGAATTTATATAGCGCTTTTCATGGACTCAAAGTCGCTTAAATGTTGGAAACCTGCATTGTTTACAGCCATGTTTACTAGATTGCACCCATCTCCTTCCCTGACTTTGTTGGCACATTGCTACGTACATGTGCCACCTGTACATCAGTGAATGCATGCATGCATGTAGTCCTTGATGCATATCCCCAATGGCCATAAGACCACAATTAAAGACCAGACTGACTTACAACCTATGCAACAAAGAATAACCTTTTTAAAATTAAACTTTGCTCCACTGGAGGCATATGTCTTTGTTTGTTGTCTTGGTCTTTATTGGTTGTTAAATGTGTGCATGGTGGTCCTTTAAGGTCCTTTACACTATGTTCATGCTTAACTCATAAATCTATGAGGTTCACAATAAACTCTTTATCTTGTTTACACACAAATGGGCTTTTAAAAAATGTACTTTTTTGTTTTACTTAATCATTGGAAAGGCAAAGGACAAACATATACGGTGCATGCATGGATGATACACATCTCTATTCTATATTACAAAAAACAGCAGTTCCCTATTTCTAAGAATTACCTAACTTAGTGAAAGTGCATCAGCTATGCATCACAAATCATAATAATACAATTGAGTCATGATGAAGTTAGCTCAAATTAGACAGTTCGACAGTTCTAGGTTGTGATACAAAGCACTCACTATGTGTAAACTCTATTGAGTAATGTTGTAATTCTCACGGATTTATATTGTCGTTATCTTACCTCACTCTCCACTACAAGCACATCAAAGCCAGTGCGGAAGTAGATTTCACAATATTTGGCCACAGCTTGAGGACGCGAACCCAACCACGGCATCATCAGCATAAGGGGTGTATGGTCTTCACAGGCTTTGGTCTGACATCTTGAGACTGGAGATGCCGATTCATTCATGTAGAAAGTTACATTCTTACTGATGCGGTGGGCGGTGATGCCTCTGCTCAGGAGCACCTTGCCCAACATAGTAACGTCTGTCGTCAGGCTTCCCACTGGATGAAATGTGAGAAGCGTCTCAAAAAAAAAAAAAAAAGAAGAAGAGGGAAAACAAGTAACCTAGAAATCTAGACGCACCCTAGCGGAAGCAAACGTAACATTTTGATGTGGGTCTGGCTTGTCAGGCAAGGAAACAAGGGGACAGGAATGAAAAATAAGAAAAACAATAGACGTAAAAATGACAATGAGAAGGCTACTAACATCTGATAAAACCTATTAACATACTGTAGCTAAGTGTTTTAAGTTATAGCCTACTGACGAATTAACGTAACGTCAAGATTTCTTCCAAATTATTCAAGACTAATATGTGTCAATCAAACTTTAATTTGTGTGTAAGACCTGCCCCCAGAGACAGGCAAACCAATCAGGCTTATCTTTCCACGCATTGATGTAATATGGGACTTTATACTTACTGCGTCGAACGTGTCCGGAATACAGTGAGGCTACGTTAAGCCTCTAACTTTATTTTGTCTGCTGGCTGAGTTACTAACCTGCTTTTAGTTTTTTGCCATCGATACTAGTTAATGACTGATTAGACCTGTTTCCAAAGTGCATCATTTCCCAAAATTACCAGTAGTGAACAGGTTTGTTTTTATGTTGAAACTTCTTCTATGGGTTTGGCAGACTATCATGCTGCCCTATATCTGCCATAGGCAACTCCCATAGACAGTATGCTACTCCCATTGGCTACTCCTTCTCTTCCTTCTTCATCGGATGAGTGTTTTCTCTTTTTCTCTGTTGTCATTCGCGGCTCAGGCGAACTGCTGCCCTCCTTCGGACATAAAGTGCTCAGCAAACAAACTCCACTAACAGAAGACTATCCTGACCGGCCTAATCAGTATGCTATGTAATCTACCTATCTCTACTTTCTAACTCTAGGCTACACCATTCATCATTCATAGGCACATGTTGTTCTCTATAGCCTATTACTCACTAACGACTAAATTAAAGGGAATATATATGTCAATGCAGAAAACCTGCGCGCAGTATACCGGAAGTAAACAAGAAGTAGAGGTAAACATTGCGAGACGCAGCACAGCACCACACTTTTGGAGCGAGGAGGAAACCAATTTCTTTATTAGTGTGGCGAAAACCATGAATATAATGTCTTTTGTTGACGGCAGAAAGTACTGAAATAGCAGACTGATCTCATGAATTGGCGTATGTATGAAACGCCAATTTGTAGTCCGTTTTTGCGTGTTATCAAGACGCATAATCGCATTTTTGCGTGTATATCAACGCAAATCGGCCGCCATTGGCCTATATTGCGAGTCCATTTCCGCCGTAGTGAGTGGTATAAAGGAATGGGGGATTGGGTAAGGAGGTAGGTTGGGGTGGCGGATCGGTAACACAGGACTTTCACCTGGGAGAGCGGGGTTCGCGCCCGGCGTGTGGTGAATTTTTTCGGCCGTTTTTTTTTTTTTTTTTTTTTTTTTTTTAGTTTTTTTTTTTAATAAGCCTTACCCAATGTTTCTTTCCTAAACCCAACCATTTGTTGTTGTCGTAAGCGTGTTTTTGTCGTTATTTTCCGTGTTTTTGTCACTGTTTTGTTACTAAAGCCTTTCCCTGTGCTCTTTTCCTAAACTCAACCAATTTTTTTTTTCTTAACAGGCGTGTGACGTTGTTCTCGCGGTAGTACGTCGCGTTCTCGCGATAACGCGCAATGTGGCGAGGCCACGTGGTGGGTCTGTTTACATCAGCTGTATCCAGCGTGTATCATACACGTGGATAGCTGAAAATGGCGTAAAATAACACGCCATTTGGCTTTATGAAAGTGGCGTATATATTTACGCCAAGCATGATGCCATGTTGGAAATAGTGAGATTTATAAGAAGGTGACCGAAAAGTTATTGCGTCTTAAGGTTGTCCGTAGGCTACGTCCAGACGCTAACCGTGCGTCGCCGTTTACGTCGGGATATTGCCAATTGATTACAAATTCCATGTAGGAGTAACTCTCTCTGCTCACGCATGTAAACGGGTTATTCCGAATGTTTCAGAAACCCGAATAATGACCTTAACCCGACCATAACCCGAAAATTGACAGCTTGTAAACGTAGTCACTGAACCCCTGCGCCATCGGAGTGTAAATGTGTGTGAGTGTTTATCTGATGAGCAGGTGGCACCTTGTACAGCAGCCTCGGCCACCAGTGTATGAATGTGTGTGAGTGGTGAATGGTTCCTGTACTAGTTAAAGCGGTTTGAGTAGTCGTTAAGACTAGAAAAGCGCTATATAAAAACAGTCCATTTACATTCAATAGTGACCATGCACAACAACTTGTCTTGTCTTTCCTAACAGAAAAAAACATTGTTACATAAAATTCAGGGATTTATGTAATGTCTGTGAGTTTAAATGGTGACTTTATAGACCTTTTTCATGACAAACATTTTGACATGTAGTAGGAAAAGCACAGGTGAAATTGATAACATCAGTTCCATTTAGTGTCCCATTCATAGTTCCAGTGAACCAGCATGCACCATACCAGGACGTTCTCAGCCATCATTAACGTTATTAAATACACCTGTGCTTTCCCTACTAATGACAAGTCAAAATGTCTGCTGCGATAGGTCTCTTTGGGGCGCCTTTTTTGGTATTTTTTAGGTCTCTCAAGTCTTAGCAGTCCTAAAATTCCACATTGACATATATCTAATATTTATATTTCTGTAGTGTATATTACTAATTGTGTGAATTTTTCATTTAATGGGAAAACACAGTATGATGAATGTATTGTATAGAGTGTTGAGCGAGTTTCAGTGTCAGTTGTTTGTTACAAAGTCAATATTAATCCACTATCAGCCAGCTCATGTAGCACTGTCATCTCAATGCAAGAAGGACACCTTCAGTGTGGCATTGGTTTTATTTTGCCGGTATTCACATAAGTTTCCTCCCTCCACCTTATATCCACAGACATGTGTCTTTGTCTGTGTGTTAACCCCTTAACCCTTAAGGCCTATTTATGCTTCTGCGTACGTGGAGATACGGACCCTACACCAGACCCTACGCACTAGCCTGACGTGCACCTCTCAAAAAATATAACTACACATTGCGGCTAAGCAGACAGCAAAAGCTGTGATTGGTCCGCTTGGCCGTTGCTTGGTAGGGTTGCATATCCCCCTACTCATTTCTGGGTTCTCCTTCGCCATAAACAATATGAAATCAAGGAGAGGGATAACTTCTTTTCAGAAAGCACAGGAGAGACACTTTGTTTCTCACAGGCCCCGTTTACACGAAGGGAAGACGCAGATATTTTCCTGCGGTTTGGCCTCTCATTTACACGAAAACCCAGTTTTTATCACAGAAAACGATTATTTCTAAAAACTCCGGCCAAAGTGGAGATTTTGGAAAACCTCGTTTGCACGTTTGCATGTAAACTGAGACAAACGGAGGTTTAGGCGGCCGAGAGAGAGAAAGAGGATGTGATTGGTTGCAGTTGTTGCTATTGTCGGGATTCTGATTGGCTAACGTGGGCTTGAGCTTCTCGTTACACTGCCACCTACAGGTCTGGCGTGCTCTTGACTGCATTGACGGCATATATACACGGGTACATATAAACGAACACTTTTCTGAAAAGCGAGAGGTTGAAATGTCCGTTTATGAAAATAGCCGGCCACGTGTAAACGTAGCAACACTATGCCTCTTGAGCCGGTACTCGCTCCGAAGCTAATCACTGTCACTCTCTCACTCGCTCTACCACACACTCCCCACGCGCACACATAACGAAACAAAGACTAGTTTCTAAAATGTTGAATATGAAAGTGCAACATTGTCATTGAATCATCAAATCAGCCATACCTAAAACATCCGTCCAACAAAGGAGAAAGGCAATAAAGCTAAAAGGTCAAGTCATGTAATGGGCTTTCTATGTTTGCATGGACATGCCCAGTAGGACTCAATATACAGAATATAACGTTATCTTATCACACCCTTTATCCTAACCAGGGCCATGGCTCATTTTTGTCCTCCCCTTTGCTTGTGCAGCTTTGTTTTTGTGTCTTGTCCTGACTGTCCACATTCCCAGCTGGACCCCAATCCCTGCTGACTTTGTCTTGTTGGAGGATGACTTGTCTAAACAGAAACCAGTTGCCCAATGAATTAGGACAGCAAGTGTGAGGCAACAATAATTTGGCCATGTCCCTCACTGAGCTCATATGTTTGGCCTGTCATTGTTCCTTTCCAGTCCCTTTAGTTACGGCTGGGTTGGTACTTTCCTGTGTCCTCATCAGACAGCGGCTTATTCACACCCCTCTGGAAGTTCACTGACTGACTGACTGACTGACTGACTACATGATCTGAAATAGCCCTCACTGTCTTTCAATCTGTTTATGTGAATCTGAATCCCATTTTTATCATCAAAGGCATGTTTTATCCTGAAAGGAGAAGCTTGGCACAATGAAACTTAGAAGACAGTGGGTAAACTGTTCTCTTTATTATTGGCTGTGGTATTTACTGTCACAGCCAACATTTTTCTTTGGATGCAGAATCAGCCTTTCCTTATGTCTTCATGTTTTGGGGTTTTGTACTAAACATATGTTTGGCAGATTTGTTTGGCATGTAGTTTAATCCATATTTATCTATGTTTTGGATTGAAGAATAATCAATGTGCATTTGGCAGAATGCCCACACAACAATAATCCTGGCTTGAAAAATGATGTGTCCTGCTACTTCAGCAGTGGTCAGTGGAGAGTTTATAACAGAACTTTTACGATCCTTACCTCAGCTAGACGGCACAGAAGTGTGACTTTAAGCTCTCTGAGTTTAAATGCATCCAAAGGTATGTGGATCAGTGTCTATTTTAGAAACATCCCTGGGAATTGAATTAGGCCACGAGGCTGCTGTATTTCCCCCATTGGGTAAGAAACAGCACACGTGAACAAGAAAATAAAGAAAGCGAGTAACATTGCACTATCAGAGAGAGATCTTTCATGTCAAAGGCTCTTGCCACAATAATGGCATGGAAGCAAGGTCACGTGTGGTAATTACAGTCTTAATGTTAGCAATTCTTTAAAGTGTATCCACTTGGTTCAGAGGTACTGTATCTACAGCTTATACTGTATGCACACAAGTAACCGCAATCATGCATTATGCATTGTGCTATTCAAAGAGAATTTCCTGCTTCGTCTACTGTTCGTGACATAAACTGAGTTGTTTATATGATGGCTACTTTAAGAGGAAGGGCACAGCATCAGTTATAAATTACACTCAATGGCACATATTGATCTGAAGCACGGGTTAGTTCAGTGCAGGGTACCTCCTGCCCAATGGTTGATGAGCGTGCTTTAGCCCTGATGACATATTTATACCCTTTCCTTTTCCCTAATTTTTTCAGTTTTCTTTCTTTTCTTTTCTTCTCTTCTACACTCATATTCAAGATCACATACAGTACATTATCCACACCAGACGGATGTCTGTGAGTGTATGTGGGGGAACAGAACCAGCAGTAAGAGATGATACTGTGTGTGGTGTGGATGATGCCTCCGATTTAGGAGAACGGGATTGTGCAAACAGTCAAACTGTCAGATCAGTGCAGCGGCAGAGAGTGGGACAGTGGGGGTTGTCTCGAGGAGGTGGGGTCTGTCCCATGTGTCGACTGTCTGATGGAGAGAAGAGGGGCACAGCACAGAGTATGAAAGGACACAGAGTGCTGCGCAGAGAGAGAGACTGCAGGCATGCAGCGACACGGAGAAGCATGTATGTTTAAAGAGGCTGCAGCAGAGTGGGCAAATGCTGAGGTAAGAACGCTGAACTGACACCAGCTACTAGAAAGCCATTGTGTACTTAATGTCTCTTCATGTGCTGTTATTATGAATGGATCTTTACACTCAAATGTGTGTACTTTGTGTATGTCACAGGACTTTATAGGAGAAAGGGTCTATGGTTTTGGAGTGCTTTTTATATACAGTATTTGCATTTTAGTACTCACCCCACGTGCAGAAATTCAAGCTATTTATTGCAGATATCCTAGCAATACACTGGTTACACTGATTGTGTCTTGAAGGCGATTAACCTTTCTTTTCCCCCCAGGTGTGTTAAGCATGAGATTCCCAGAGACCTGAGGTCAAAGATCTGTCAAGCATGTGATTGGACAACACCCCTCAAAACCTACAGCATGTGACTTTGCCGTGGAGTTTGTAGACCCTCACCATGCTCTCTCTGTGGAATCTTTATCTTCTTCTCCCCCTCTCCTTGCCTCTATCACTTCACGTCATAGCCTTCACTGGAGAAAATGTCAAGGAAACACAACAGCCAGTCACTGACACAGCAGTGCAGCATCTCACACAGCCCCCACAGAGACCTCATGGATCTGGTTTAGCACTGGGGAATCCCTTGTTTGGGACTGAGAATGTTGACCTCATGGGTCTACCTGTGAGTTGGTCCTTATCATCGTCTGAGGAATTAGATAGACAAGGTGTGATTGGTGAATACATTGATTTACAGGAGAGCACAGAGACATCGCTTTTGAATCCTAATGAGAAGGGACTTATCATATCCACACCCGTAGATACAGAAGATGCCATCTCCAAGGAGAGTGCACAACCAATAAGGTCTTCAGGAGGAGTACCAACTCAACGTACCCAGGAACAAACATTAAAGTATCAACCATCTGAGACAAGTACTGGATCTATATTGCATTCTACACATACTGCAGAGAACAAGCCACCATTCTCAGCCTCTCAGAATGAGACGACCAATAGCCAGTTACCTTTTCTTCTGTCTGGCTCATTTCCATCAGGCCAGGACTCCACTTCACCTCTGTCTGCTGGACCTGGGCCCAGCCCTGAGCGCACCACTCCACCAGTAGCCAGTTGGGGATGGACCACGTCCCCCTCTGTTATCACGCAGGGAGAGACACAAGAGGGGACTGTCCCAATGAAAGAGTCCGGAGATGGATTGTTTGATATTATGGGTCGTATTTTACACAGAGGAGCTGTCAGCATAGCGGCAGATAAAGGTAAGAGTCCTGCCTTGAATGAAATTGAATGGAGAGAATCCAAAAAATAAAAAATAAAATCCATAATTTACTAAACTTGACACCAATCACAGTTAACACTTAGCACTAGTCACTCATGGCCTAAAAGTGAATGGCAGGATTACTAGCATTGCCCTCAAATAAAATCTGCAAGACTCCAAGTCTGTGTGACTGCAGTGTTTCCGATATGTATTCTGCTGCCACCCACAATTGTTTTACATTCACAGAATGGTTTGCATCGATGACCTTCCCCAAGCTTTTACTCTCCTCAAAAATCTCTACCCAACTCTTCCCCAACCCTTTCTCCCTTGTCCTTCTGTCTCAATCCTTTTATCACAGATTCTCCCTATCTTGTCCTCCACTAGCTTGTTGATGTAGAAACATTTAATTCCCATTGCAGTCAGTGTCCTTTCCCACAGCAAAGGTTACTGGATAATGTGGTGCACACCTACTCATTCAGTATTTACTGTACACACACACACACACACACAAACACACACACACACACACATACACACACACACACACATACACACAATGGCACTCACTTGTCACAGTAAATTATGTGTTGTGTCCACAAGCACAGGGGGAGGAGGGCTTTGACAGAACTGTGTGAGGAATTTCCCTTCCTCAAGCGAAGTGAACATCTGCCACTTGTTAGATAGATATCTCACTGCTTGTTTGCTGCTTATGCATTGACATAATCACTTCACTACTAATGGAGGACCAGAAATAGGACACATTCCAGTTACAACCAGTAGCTTTCCTGATTCTGGTGGCTCAATAGCTACAGTTTACGCTGAACGCTATTTTACCAAGAGATTAAGATGCTTACATTATTTATTGGTTACACAATCACAATTAGATATGAATGTTAAATATTTCTGCATATGCTTGTAGGATATACAACAATCATGATAGCATAACAGCTCTTGACTGTGCTCACTAATAGCCACACAGAATGAGAGCAGCAATGAGGTCAATACTGGCTAATCAACACACATCTCTTTCTCTTACACACACAAACACACACACACACACACACACACACACACACACACACACACACACACATTTCTCTTCCTCATGCTCCCACTCTCTCTCTCTGTGACCCAGTTAGAGATTCCCTGTTACAAGCCTACTCTGTTTTATTATGGATTAACTTCACACATGGCAGATTCTCCCCTGCTCTCTTTTTTATCAATAAAGATCTCTTTGGCCTGTGTTCATTGGTTAGATTATTATGATGTTTATTTATCTGTAAATGAATGTCACCATTATTAAAATTGCATCATTAGCATGCTAACATGCTTGTGATGACAAGGCTAACATTCTGATGTTCGACAGGCCATGTTTGGCATGTTAACCATCTTATTTTTAGTGTGTTAACATGCTCTCTCCATTTGCCAACTAAAATCTTTCAGTTATGTTAGCATTTAAAATGTCTGCCTTTTGGTTCTCTGTTGACACAACAAATAAGTTGGTTCCATTTTATTTTTCGTGCTTTGTAGATGGCTCCACGGATGATGACCTGCATCTCTCAAAGACCAGTGGCACACTCTTGCTCGATTGTAACACAGACACATCTGCCATACCCTGCAAAACATCAAACCAGTCTTGGACTCCCACCGACCCAGATGATGTTACTCCCAACGAGTCCCCGGGCCCCTCTCTGGATCTCAGCCCTGCCTTTTTCGTCCCTCTGTATTCGGACTGGAACTCTGCCCTCGCCACATGGGGATTTGCGTGGGAAGCACACGTCTATGGCCTGGGCTCTGTCTTTACTGTATTTGGCCTAATCTCTGTGGTCTGCCTGTTAGGTCTGCCCCTGCGCTGTCCCCCAGGAAGCCCCTACTTCACCCTGCTGCACTTGTTCCTCCTAGCATTTGCAGGAATCCAAGCTTTCTGTTTGCTCTATGATGCTTACAATCACCAAGATCGTCTTCCCCCTCTGGGCTCTCTGCTGCTCTCTGAGCTGCCCTTCCCCTGTTTGATCTCAGCCTTCTCCCTGGCCTTCCTCCTTCTTTCCTTACGCTCACGCATGCATCTTTCACTCCCACTTGCTAATTCCACCTCGTTCTCAGCCTTGCCCAGACCTTGCCTGTTGCTGTGTATGTCCCTGTTGTATTCAGGGGTTTCTCTAGGGTGTGTTGGCATGCTCCAGCTCTTCCACAGCCTCCCCTCCGTGATCCTGCTATTCCCTCAGGGTGTGTTTGTATGTCTCACTGTCTTTCTCTCATGCTCTTACCTCATCTTCTACTGCTTAATGCAATTCAACACAAAACACATCTACAGGCTGAATGACAATGGAGAGAGTGGAGGATCTCCTGACGCAATGCAACCTGCAAGTTGCCCCTTTGCCAAAGCTGAGGACTGGGGTAGGGCAGCAGGAGCTGGAGTGGGGGCTTCGTTGTGTTTGTTAGGGTGCGGAGGCCTCCAGTTGTATGGGATCCTGCATGCCCTTGGTTTAGGTGGGGTTGATGGCTATGGGTTCCAGCCCTGGCCCTGGTGGGGCTTTCAAGTAGGCTGCAGGCTCTGTGAGGTTGGGGTGTGTCTAGGTTTGTCTCTCATTGGTTCACACCCTCTATTCTGTCACAACAACTCCTCTATCAAGACCATAACTCATCCCCGGCCAGGATCTTGGTCCCGCCTCTCCTGCAGCTCCCCTTCACGAGGACTCACCCTGCCCTCTCAGGGAGGGGTAGGTTCTCCTGTCCTCTCCTCTCACGATTCTTGGTCTCAGGGTAAACAGGAAAAGCTGGTGGTCTGTGATGTCATCACTAAGGGACAGTCCGAGGCTCTTCCTCTTTTCTCAATGGTGGATCCTCCTGGAAATGGGCAAGATTGTGTCCCCAAGTCCAGCCAAACCCGGAGCACTTCACTACCTCTCCCTACACCCCCAAGCCCACCGCACAAGCCTAAGAGTGCAGTTGAGTCTCAGCTATCGTCACTGGATAGCCTAAGACAGGAGATTGACTCTACTGTGGACCTGCAGCCCCCATCTCCCATAGACTTGTCCCGCAGCATTGACCAGGCTCTTTTCAGTGAATCCCTGTTCTCAGACAGTATATTTGGTTTGCCAAGACTCTTCCATGCTTCTTCCAGCCTCTCTTTGAGCCCTCCTAGCCAAGGTTCATCAAAGCAAGGGCCTAGCTCTGTGGAAAATGCCCTATACCGAACCTCTTCCTGTGGTGATGTAGATCAAGAGAATGGACTGTCCAGTTTAAGACCTTCCCAGCCACATGGCTCTTTGACATCTCACAGCAAGCCACCAATGTCACCAGAGCAATGGGATTGGAAAGAGAGCATCTCTGGCTCAACCCATGGTCTGTGCAGCAATCCTAAGGAGAAAGGAAAACTGCGCTCACATTCCTGGGCAAACAGAGGTCAAAACTTTGCTCAGAGCAGCCTCCCACGAGCAATCCCCCACCTGTCTTACCACAGACGATACCAAACCCTGAGCTTAGCCTCCCAGGACAGTCATGGATCTGGCCGGCTGGCAGGGACTAAACACCTGAGTGAAAGCAAACAGCTGGAATGGGATATGGCTGTACAGGCAGAGTTTGTCAACGTGTGCAGACAAATTGACACTCTGAGTGTTTGCAGTGACACCATTGAATTATAGAAAGTTATAAAAGTCCAGTTGTGATTAAAATATGCACATGTCTTTGTACAGAAATAGCATACTCTGATTAGATGAAGGAATTAAATTGTACATCATTAAAGTTATACAGATGAAAATGATTACCTGAACTGATAAAAAGGGGAATGGACATTATTGATAAAATGTGTAGACCCAATTTATTTTCTATAAATACTATACTGTTGATATTATATATATTCAAAACTGTTTTCAGCAACGCCACTAAGCTATTCTCTTTGCAGTAATGTTTTTTTAAATAATGGCAGTAGTCTAATTTTATTGCTCATTTCCTGCTCATACACATTTATGAATGTCAAGAATCAAATATATTGCAAAAGAGTGCAAAGCTTTCAAGACATTAACTTAAGCAGGAGTTTGAATATTTGTATAACTGACATGTTGAGCTTTTTTTATTTAAAGCTATCTTACAGAGAGAAACTGAATGGCATACACAGGTAAAGGAGAGCCTTCTTTAATAGTGAATGGACAAACAATATGGGCTCAAACAGTTTCATTGTACACCGTTGATGTGTGTTCAATAGTCAACGTGCTCAGAAGGATTTAATATATAATGAGTTAAGCCTCTTCCACTTTGGGATTGTACAGACACAATTTCATCACTGGTTAGCAGCCACAATACAATCAGCACCTTGTTGGGCATTTAGAGTTGGCAAACATGTACTTCATCATGGGAACAGACACTTGGCATCTAGTGCTTACCTCAGAGGATTATTATTATTATTAATATTTAAGTGGGGTGTAATATACTTGGAAATTCAATGAAAATTCATATATACAAAGGATGAGTTTGTCTTTCATGTTTTTGAATTGCTTGTTTAGCCATTTAAGTGGTATCTTTGTTATTTTAGTAGTACGTACAGTCCAAGTTGCAATGTGAGCTTGTTTTTTTTGTTTTTTTACTACCAGTGGCAAACTGTGGCATTGTGTGCCAATGTTAGAACCTCTCACAGGCTCACAGAGGTTAAATCTTGAATATATTGCCCTCTAGTGGTAATGAGAAAAACAACACTTTTTGCTTGATTGATTTCTGGAGATTTAACGAATCAAATCAAATGCCTTTGACAAAATATATATATGTAATACCACAGATGTTGAGTACCTCCCAGACAAATAACAAATCACATTTAAAACTGATAAATCAACTTGAAAGAATGTTTTTGTCTACAATTCTATAAAGAAATAAATCTAACCCAGGCAATTGGTTTGTTACTACTCTTCTCCACTGACTCCAGAGCCCTATTTCAATAACTCACCATTTAATTTTTTTAAATTCTGGCCCTGAAAAAAGACAAATAACTACTTATATTATGCATTATGGACAGACAATAACTATGTAATTAATATTGTGTTTTTGCTAAATAAATTTATGGAAGATAAAAACATGTCAAGCCAGTGTGACTCCAACTCATTTGTATTATGAATGTAAAAATGTGGATAATGTATGGAATTATCCCACAAACATTTTGTTATCCAGAGGAAAATCCAGAGTGAGATTACACGTGATCCCTTCTTTAAAGTACTCCTTGTTACAAATATGTATGTGTGGTATAAGGCTGATGTTAAAGGACAATTCTAGCGTAAATTCAACCTAGGGGTTAATAACGTGTACCGAGTTGAATGTTCTCTGGAGTATGTTTTCATGCTCATAGAATGCGTCTCTAGCTTTAAACAAGTTACCGCAAAACCGGTGGTTAGCTGCTAATGCTAGCTTTCAGGGCAGAGAGTAAATCACTATTTTATACCACTAACAAGGCTCAAAATAGCACCACACTTAAACGGTAGCATAATGAGGGTCTCTACATGCAAACCGAAGCATTGAGAACTTTGTAAGTGTACAGACAGTTTATTAAAAAGATAGATTATAAAGACAGTAGCGTTTGTGTTTACATTCGGCCGCCATCTTGGAAAACAGTCATCAGCAGTCGAACCACGAATGCCATGCAACCAGTAACATAGCTCAAACACAACGTTCGTGATTTGACTGCTCATGACTGTTTTCTACGTTACTGTCTTTATAATCTATCTTTTCAATAAACTGTCTGTACACTTACAAAGTTCTCAATGCTTCGGTTTTCATGTAGGGACCCTCATTATGCTACTGTGGAAGTGTAGTGCTATTTTGAGCCTTGTTAGTGGTAGAAAATTGTGATTTACCCTCTGCCCCGAAAGCTAGCGTTAGCAGCTAATCACCGGTTTTGCGGTAGCTTGTTAAAAACTAGAGACGCATTCGATTAGCATGAAAACATATTCCAGAGAACGTTCGACTCAGTACACATATGTTATTAACCCCTAGGTTCATTTTACGCCGGAATTGTCCTTTAAGCTTTGGTCGCCTCTGCAACAGCAGCAGCACATTCAAAGCTCACTGCCTTCAGGTAAGATTACATGCAGGGTGATGAGAGCAGAGCATTCTTTGTGTAACAGCCACATTTTCCCCCATCAGAGACATTACATAGAATTTGCTTAAACCTAAACTAATGTCAAAGTGAGCTTTATACACAAGGTATCAACAGAAAACTGACAATGAAGCTATTTAACTTGTGTTACTTTCCTCTTTTTATGAAATAAAATGTTGAACATTTAAAACATGCCAAAGACTTGCTGCTTTTTTTGTTATGTCTTTTATTCTGCAAATAAAATGTATTAACTGCCTAATTTCCTGCAATATTATCTTGTGTGATATATTAAATGGAAATATAGGGCTGCACCTCTGCAAGGTTTGTTGTATACTGTCCAGTATCAGGGTAACATTCAGAGGCCAACAAGGAGATGGGCCTCTTGTTACACCAGCAATGATAAGCCTATCGTAAAGTAGTTAATGACATCCGTTTGCTTGTTGAAAGGGATCAGCATGAATAGTTAATTACATTACTGCACCGTGGCCACAGTGGACAGATTAGGGGTTTATGTGGGGATGTGACTGCATGTAAAGTTCAAAGTTTAAATTCAGGTTAACGTGTATCGTTTTGTCAAAAAGAGGGGAAGGACACACAAAAAGCAGTGTCAGATTTCAGAGTGTGTGTCTGTGTTGTACAGCAACGACAGCTTTGTGTTTGTAGTTTGATCACATGTGCCCGGTGCATCTGCTGGTAGCTGCTGGGCTCGGGACATTTGGTCCTGTTCGAGTGTTTCCTCTTCCTCCAGCCTCAGTAAAGTCGTTTCTCGTAACTAAGCGTGAAACAATTGAAAGAAAAAGAAGAGTGTGTGAAAAGTGTTTTTGTGCGTTGCTGTAAACGCAATCTTGGATGGAGATGAATAGATGAAAGAAGAAGATGAAGTTGTGATAACCACATGGATGTACTTACATGGCACAAAAGAATATCTAAAGTGATAGCATGGGTAAGAAAAGAGGAAGAGAGAAGAAACTTTTTGATGCCGCTAAGCACAGGTAAATTCCATTTGATAGTAAAAGGTTTCTGAATATCAGTAAAGCTTAGACACACATTGTTAGTGCACATGTAGTAAAAAAGGGTTTGCAGAGGAGGGGGAAAGATCAGAAGCCGGGGGTCAGGGGTCAGAGGTCAGACTCACGAGTGGAGGCCGTGGACTCCTCCCTCCATCTGAGCAGACATGGTTCTCTTCTCAAACTTCAGCTCTCCAGAGTACATCATTGACCTGGTGCAAAGACACATAGCTCATCGTCAAAAGTCAAAAGTCCTTATACAATAAAAGCACACACTATTTCACACTTACCGTAAAATGGACAAACTCTTGGCTCCTATGTCCTGACAGCCATGTTGGATACCAGCAATGAGGTATGGGACAAACTTATGGATGGAGCCTTTATCTGTTACTGATCCTGAGACACCTTGAGCCACCTTCACCTTATCTCCCTCGCTGGAACACAATCCACACAGAGTAAGAGATAAATGTGTCACCATGACATTAAACGATTATACATTTTTCAAAGGACCTCTGTAACTCCACTCCCTCACCTAAAGTAGCGTTTCTGACTGTTATTTTTCTCCATGGCATCCAAGGAGCCCATTCCTCTGTACTTTTTCAGACGGACACCATCTGAAAAGAAATATTCTCCTGGAGCTTCAGTGGTTGCCGCGAGCAACGACCCCATCATCACTAAGGGGCAGAAATATGAGGGGACAAAAAAAATGGGATGTCGTTATGCTGTGCGCAAAGAACAGGCATGGGCAAAAAGACTACACTTCTTTTATTTGGAAAAGGTAGTCCATTGGTTAAAAAAAACAACAACAAAAAACTATGTCATTACATATAAGTGTCTACTGAATGATCCAAATGTAAATCACAAAACTGTTTCCTGTGGAAACAGGAGAACAGAAATCTACCTGTAGATGCTCCCAGGGCCAGAGCCTTCACCACATGTCCAACAGTCTGAATGCCTCCATCAGCAATTACTGGCACCCCAAAACGTCGGGCATACTCTGCAACCTTGTACACCGATGTACCTTGGGGCCGTCCACATGCCATCACTGAGGAGCAAGAGCATAATGTTTTATAGCATAAACCTGCTTTATCACATGTAAACTAACTTGCAGATTTGTTGACTTTAAAAAATATCTTAAACCCGCTGCTGCTCACAGTACTGCACTCTTGATCATACCTTCCTGGGTGATACAGATAGAGCCACACCCCATGCCCACCCTCAGGGCATCCACACCGGCATCTATGAGGTTTTTGGCCTGAGCAGCTGTCACCACTAGAGGGACACAGAGGCACAGACAAGAGCTCAATGTGAGAGACATGAGTAATAGGTTTCAGAATATTTCCGCAGCACAAATGCAGAAGAATGCTCTGTGACAGGAATTAGAGCTTACCATTTCCTCCAACTACCTGCAGATCATTATATTTCTGTTTGATGTAGTTTATCATGTTGATTTGATACACTGAGTTTCCTTGGGAGGAATCCTGTTATCCAAACAAGTGAAATAGTTTCAATGAGAGATGAAGCACCTACTGGATCTTTGATTTAAAACAGTGAATACGTCAATTAGAACAGTTCACGTTTAATAGAATAAAAAGAAACTCCAAAGCCACCATTTGTGTTGACTTTTACATCACATTACATTACATGTCATTTATCCGACGCTTTAATCCAAAGTGACTTCCAATAAGTGCATTCAACCGTGAAGGTGCAAACACCAAACCAAGTCCAGCAGGACTCCAGTATATTAACATTTATATGTATGCAACATTTATATATATATATATATATATATATATATATATATATATATATATATATATATATATATATATATATATATATATATAGACATCATAATCTTCTTAGCTAAGTTGTATTTTTTTAGTACTATTTTGTGCTATGACATCAAAATCAAATTGCTAACTTTTCAAAATCAGATCACAGTCAAAACCTACCAGGACTACGACATCCACCCCAGCCTGCATGAGGAGCTCCAGTCTGTACTTGTCGTCCTCCCTTGTACCGATAGCAGCACCACACAGCAGTTGTTTGCGGGAGTCTTTGGAAGCCAGAGGATAATCTCTGTTCTTCTTCAAGTCAGTCCTAGCAATGATGGCAACCAGCTCATCACTGTCATTGACTATGGGGAGCTTACCTAGGAGAGTCCGAGTGTAAAATGAGTGACAGAAATAAGAGAAAGTGCTGGTTACTTTTGCTCTACTGTAGCGTGACCTGCTTCACAGATTTACCTTTTTTGCTACGTTGCAGTATATCATTCGCCTCTTTTAGTGTGACTCCAGCGGGTGCAACAACTAAATCTTCCCTTTTGGTCATTGCCTGAATCAAAAAGAGGTTTAATTGAAGTGCATGTATGTCAATATACCACCAACTTATTTGACAGCATATGTTTGCTGCATATATTATGTTTTTACACACATGCAAACATTAACACATCAGCTATTCACAAACCTCCTCCAGGGGTCTGTCATGGTCCTTCTCAGACAGAAAGTCAATGTCTCTGGAAGTGACAATGCCAACCAGCTTGCTGCCCATCTTGCCGGTCTCTGTAACAGGGATCCCAGAGAAACCATGGCGTGTCTTTGCCTCAAACACGTCCCCAACTGTGTGTCGGGGACTCATCACCACTGGGTCTGTAATAAAGCCCTGCTCAAATTTCTGGCAACAACAAAAAAGCAAGTGTTGAATGAGTATAGGCCATTCATTGTATATTGTTTTCATCTTATTGTGAAATACAGCTGTTGTGGTACAGTGTCACTGATTAAATTCTCTGTCAATTGTAAGTTCATGTCTTTGTCGACTTTGTCCATCGTACCTTGACTTTGCGCACCTCGTTGGCCTGGAACTCAGCAGTACAGTTATGATGAATTATTCCAATCCCACCCATCAACTTCAGTCCAGCCAACCAGGGAAATGAGAGGAAAGAATTCATTGATGAAATAATTGAAACTGAAAACCTATCCACTTTTCTTGTACACTTTTGGCAGAGTCTGTGGAACAGGATGATGCTAAGCTGAGGGAACGATCCGGTATGGTGTGTGTGAAAGGTGGTGCTGTGCTTGTACTCACTGCCATGGCGATGGCCATGGATGACTCTGTGACTGTGTCCATGGGAGATGAAATAAGAGGTGTCTTCAGGGTTATCTTCCTTGTCAATGCAGAGGTTAGATCCTAAGAATGGAGTACATTTGGAAACAGAATCATCATCTTATGATCCTAAAAAGACTGATAAACACATATATCAAAGTAAATCTAAAATGACATGACATAAAAGAACGTATGTACAGTGTTGCAGCTGCACATTTGTTAACCAAATGTTAAGGTTTGTTTTTATTTTACTGAGTAATGCGCCTAAAAGCCAAATTGGGCAGATTAGAGGCCAACTTGTGCAATTCACCTGCTGAGTGTTGGATGAATGTGTGTGTGTGTGTGTGTGTGTGTGTGTGTGTGTGTGTGTGTGTGTGTGTGTGTGTGTGTGTGTGTGTGTGTGTCTGTTTGAACACCTATCCAGCAATAACACATGTGACCCAGCCATGAAATTAATTGAATGTCCCAGCAGAGCTTGCAAAGACGAAAACAGTGCAAGCCAAATAAACAACCTTGTGCTCTAAGGAACATAACAAAGATTTAGAGATCCGTTACAAGGATTACAGCAAAACCTGCCTCTGCGTGTGCATTATTGTCAAGAATATGAAATATCAGCAAACATTTGTTTTATTGAGGTCAAGGACAAGATCATGTTTCTGGCCCGAAGGAATGACATGCCAGAGTTAACATGAAAAAAGACAAATGCAAATATTCATGTTGTTCCAAAGAAATTGTTCTTTGTGCATCACCTACAAAAAAAAACAACAACAATAAACTGTGCACCAGGGAACAGTATGCAGTCTGTGGCGTGTGAATATGCTGGACTGTGTTATGATACTCACCACCTCTTCAGAAGTAAAATCTATGAAACCAGGGAGGATCAAGAAGTCACTGCGAGGAGAGACAAAATAGACACATGTAAACATCTCGCATTGGAACTGGGTAAGTATGACATAAATGAAATGATCAATATTTCTAATAACATTCACCACCATAAACACCATAAACAAGGATCATGTAGCTTTAGTTGTTTATGTGAACCATTTAGCGGATATTATATTCCTACAAAGCAGCAGTTTTTTAAACGTAGCTGACAGTGAGCAGACATAATCTGTCATCATTTCAACCCACTGAAATGCTCTACATTTATAAACCCTGCATATAGCCTCCATTAAGGAAACTACACCGTGCCACCCATTAACACACTGATAAGTCCACACACACACACACACACACACACACACACACACACACACACACACACACACACACACACACACACACACACAAACACACACACACACACTGCTTTTAATGTCTGTACCACCACTCAGAGTCATCCTTGAAAGTAGTATTACTCATTGTAATCCTCCATATAAAACTATAAAACCCAAGCCAGTGTATCATCACTGATATTACAAAACATTTAATGGAAGATATTGCATAACTCTAATGTGTGCTTCTGTGAGTGCACATGCATGCATACCAGGTGGGCATGTACTTCCGTGTCAGTGTTAAGAGTGAAATACCATAAAATAGGCCGGTAAAATTCATCTGTGTAAACATTTCTTACTTATATGTTAGCCCATCGCCGATAGCAAAGAGTTGTTGTGCTGTCAATCCATCTTCAGGAACATAACCTGTGCCTCCACTGATCAAGTAGTCTGCCATGCTGACGTATAAAAACACACACACATGCAGACATGATATAACTGAAAATATGAAATGCAGGGTCTGTTATATATTTAATACATATTTGGCAAGTGTATAAATATATGACAATTAATAGGTGACACTTATTTCTAGCATGTACTTCACAGCACCATAGAGTTAATTGTGTTAATTGTGTGTTCTTGACCTTACACACATAGCCAGATCCTACAACAAATGTTGGACTGGAGACAGGAAATGCTAACAAAAGGAATCCGTCCTGTTCTTGGGATACTCTTTCTATGCACCTATGACGGCAGTGCAGCAGATAAGAGGATTTGGCTGGCTGCCCAGGTAGCTGATAAAGGGGTTTGTAAAAGCGCATAACCATTTAGGCTAGAAAGCATAAACATCTCAGTGGCTGCCAGAGATAGAAGTTATAAGGTTTCACACAATCACTTCTGCAAAGCAGAGATGGGCATGACCTTACAGTATATGAAGTGTGGTGATAGACCGAGTATGAGACTGACCTCTCTGGTTCATAGCCAGCTTGGATACGTGTAGCGCTGTATCGCTGGGCTGCAGTCTCATGCCCATGTCCATGTGGCGCTGGGTGGGCATAGGCCCCGTAGGGGTGAGGTTGTTCCCCATCTCTGTTTGAGATGCGAGGTCGTGCTGGTTCCATGTCCCCTACAATTCTCCGGTAGTCAATTTGGTAAGTGTCCCTCTCCCCGTCTCCAAACCGTTCATAACCATGACCCTCCATCTCTAAGAAATCCAGGGCTACAACCTCCACAGGGCCCCACCACCTCACACACACACACACACACACACACACACACACACTTCACGCACTTATGACTTGTTTCATAGACACAAAGTTACACCCTCACACTCCTATTATACAGTGGCTCCTGCAGCTCCCACACACAGCACTCCTAAACTCCTAATGCTTTGAGTGCATGTTCACACAAATACCTTTCAGACGCACCTGACACGGGAGGAAGCTATTTGCCATCTGTTTTGTGGCCAGCACAGCAGTTAAACCAAAATGGCCAGAATTTGTAAAAATCTCAAAACTGCAGATGCAGCAGCAATGAATGTCCCTCAAAATAATGTTGTTTGCCCTGAGAAGAGTTTGTAATCCAGTGTGTCAGCTCTCATTCCTGGAGTTGGAGGCTAGTAAGGCCCTCAGGTAGGGGCACAGAGTTTGGCGAACCTGTTGCTGAAGTCGACTATCTTGTCTAATCCATGAACGTCCCCTAGCTGGAGACACAAAGAGCCGCAGGGGAGGAGAGTCAGGGCTTGCTTAGGTGGCGGAGATTCGTCCCCCTGGAGCACCCAGAATGCGCTGCTGCTTGGATATCTGTGGAGCTTCTCTTCACTCTGTTCTCCCGGTGCCTGCTGAGCTTAACTCTGTTTCTGACAGTAGCAGACGTCACACTCCCACAAAGAGGATTGGGAGCATTAATGCAGGATGGGGTGGGGTGAGACGGGTGTATAGGGTGGAGTGATGCAGTAGGACTGAGGAGGAGAAGGATGGGTCAAGATGACACTTAAACACACTTTCACCTTGGAGGATTACAATAGTATTAAGGTTTGTTGTTGTTTTTTGTCTTGATCAGTTCACTGTTTGGACCAGTAATCACATTGAGAGTACAGTTAGTAAATAGAAAACCTGTAGATTACTGAGAACTGAGAAAGGAGAGTAACTTTGTTTCCTGGGAAGCCCTCGACACCATCATCTGCAGGTGACTGACTGACTGCTTGTGACAGTTTCTGAGGGATTGGACTAGAAAAGCCTCTTACCCTGTCTGTCTGTCTGTCTGTCTGTCTGTCTCTCTCTCTCTCTCTCTCTCTCTCTCTCTCTCTCTCTCTCTCTCTCTCTCTCTCTCTCTCTCTTTCCACTGGAGGAATCAAGCAGCATCCCCCCCTTCATAATGCTAGTAATGGCAAAAATGTTTTGTCGCTGATAATTAAGAACTCAGAACTCACTATGTTACTTTCTGAGCTGAAAAGGAGAAAGTGAGGACTCATAATTTTCTTTCTTTTCTGAAACAATATGTTTATTAGTGAAATATCAAAAACATCTCAACAAATGATATACACACTTGACTTTATACAAAGGAATCAAATATATGATTTTTTTCATAAAAGATGAAACCGCAGCGGGAGAGGCAAGAAAGTTTTTCACCTGCAGAAAATGCAGGAAGGCCACAAGTTCCTTAAAATTAGCCACCTGAGGGAAAAGAAAGTGAAATTAAAACATTGGATGACATGTCATGGAGTTAACTACCATGTTTGATAATTTTTACAGAAGGAAATCCTACCTAGCCTCTTCACTAGTTCGGGATGATGTTTTTTGAGGGCGTTGTAGAAGGCTGCTTTGACCACTACCCCTCCTGAACGAATTGGCCCACTGTAAAGCACTCTCATTTGAGCCTGCGTTGTCGCCTTAGCTTCAACACACGAGTAGGCTTCAGGGTTGACCATGTCTCCAAGCTCCTCTGTTATTGCCATTACCTCGATAACGCGTTGAATCAACTCGGCCCTGTTGTTTTCGACAAACTTTGCTGTTTTGAAATATAAAAGAATGAACATAAAAAGCGAAATTAAATTATTAATGTGTCTTAATGTGATTGAAACAAGACTTTTTCATCACATTAAAATGACAGAAATACTCACCTTTATCTTCATCACTCATTATTTTAGTAGAAACACTGACAGAGTTCTGTTTGCAAAAGTAAAAAGCTCTTTCAGTCTATATTGTGTAATTTATTTTGTGCATTGAAAAATGCATTATACACGCGTTTCAGAATCCCAGTCTAAAACAACGGGATTGTTTCTATTTGTTTTCTCCAAATGACGTGTGGTATAGCAGGATAATAAACTGAGAATGTTATGTCCATTTCCATCAAAATAATATTAATTTCAATTAATGAGACAAAAAATATAACAAAATAAACAAATAAACAATATTCCTATGACATATATCTTGGTTGTATGTTTCTCAACTTCCAGTGAGTCAAAGGTCAAAGGGTATTTGGCATACCTGTGTTGAAGACCTTTTCGTTTTTGTAAGTATCATTTTATTATCAACAGTATCATTTGACTCTGACTGTTCTGAAAAAGAGAAAGAAACATCACGTTTGATTTTGAAAAAGTAAGGAATAACTTATGAGGACACACTCACTTGACCCACTAACAATCTACCTGGTGTCTGAAGAGGAACGTTGAATGCCCAGCTTGGTTGATTACTGTTTGGTGACTCCTAAAGTACAACAGGGAGAATATATTATATATTAGAGAAAGAAATAAACCACTTCAAAGTCTTCCTCCTAAATTATAAATCATGGTTAATCTGCACTATATTTCATTTTCTGAAATTAAATTCATGAGTTGTACCAGTCTTGTCGAGACGTCAAGGACCGCCTTATGAATTCCCTTCTCGTGCTTTGTTAAGACGTTCTCAGTTACTTCAAGGCAGCCTAAAACAGAAACAAAGTTTCAATTTATTATATATTAATACATAGTGTATGTGTCAAGCTAGTCTACAAGGATTCTAAGCTCATTTGCTTGAAGTATATAGTTTAGAGTAGAAAATGTTGTAATATGGTGACAACAATAACAAATGTTCACCTTGAAAGGTAGGCCTCTTGAAAGGACTTCCATCCCAGCACCTCTTCATGAGGTCAACCAGTTCTTCCAACCCATCAACCATCAGCTTCATCTTGTCAATTTCCTCACAGCAAGGTCTGTCCCCTTCAGGGATCCTCAGTTCCACAAGAGCATAACTAGCCGCTACAGAACATGTGATATAATGATGAAGATATGCATCAAAAGATGCAAACACTGAGCGTGGGAGCTGGAGCTGGACATAAACAGTACTGTACATACAGTGCTTAGTTTAGTTGTAAACTGATCAATTATGAAGGGAAACAGCACAGAGGAGAAAATAGACGGCATAATGTGATTTCATTGGATAAAATATTAGAAAATTGAAGTGCCAAAAAAAGAAATACTATTTAGTGGCATATATTAGGACAATAAAATAAACTACACCTACTTGGATAGGGCTCTTTACCCCTAAGAATGGACCAGAGCAGGATACCATAGCTGATCAAGAGAGAGAAAGAGTTTTTCAGTAAAAGGTTACTGTGATTCTGTCAAGGTTTTTAATATGGGTAGTATTATTCTATGTTATGTCCAACCTGTATCTGTCAAAGGCACGGACAGGTTCATATGATGCTTTAAAAGCCTCGGGAGGCATGTACTTGTATGAGCCTCCAATCTCCCCTGTTGTTTCTCTGTTGCTGTTTAAAGCACTGGTGGAAACTCTGGACAGACCAAAGTCTGCTAGCTACAGAGAAAGAAGGAAAACATAATATTAAATATAATTACATTGGCTTTATATCTACATAAGAGTTTAGGTTGATGGCACTCTACCTTGGCATTAAGGTCCATAGTCAGCAGTACATTACTTGGCTTTAGGTCGCCGTGCATAAGGTTCTTTGAATGGAGGAAGGTCATGCCTAGAGCCACTTGATGGGCTAAGCGGAAGGCCAGGGGCCACGGTAGAGGGCCAGAGACTTCTTCCTGCAGGGACTGAACAGATCCTCTTCCCATGAACTCCATCACTATTCCATGTTGCACAGATGTTGTATTACCAGGCGGATATCCCTGATAAGTTCCATAGCGCCTCAACACAAACTCACAGGAAGCCTTATCCATATGATTAGCTTCATCACACAGTTTAGTGAAGGAGCTGGAATGAGGTAGGTAACTGTTAAAAGGACTAAAAAAAAAAAAAAAAAGCAAAAGAGACATTCACTTTTTAAATAATAATTTTATATATGCATGAATTAATCATTTGAACTAAGTCCTTCAAGTTACAAAAAACATACACATATTAAAAAATTTACCAAACACCCTCGTTAAGTATCTTTATGGCCACATCAAATCCCCAGTCCTTATGCCTGGTCTTGTAGACATGGCCGAATCCCCCAGAGCCAACTAACTCCCATTTCTCCAAGCTCGTGCCACAAACTAGCTCAGTCTTCTGGCTTGGCAGTGCCATCTCCTGTTGAACTCAGGTAGAACAACTGCAACCGCAAATCTATTCAAAAATATGAAAATAATTTGAAAACAAAGCTGCCAAACATAAAAAAGTCGCACAATGGCTGCTTCGATATTTGTTTTTATACACTATGTTGTAAGTACTGCATATACTGTGCCCTTGCTTTTAGCACCACATTAGATTAAAAGCAACTTTTGATTGTGAAGACACATTTTCCACTAACATGTCCCTTATGTTTTGTTAAAAAAAGAAAAAGCTGGCTTCTACTCACCATATATCCCCTCACGCCGCGTGTGGGTACATTAAGATTCAAGAATTAGTTCATACGAAAGTTGTGGCAAAACAAGTACAGTAGGTACAAGTTTCCTGTTTCTGTTCTCTGAGCAGCCTGAAGCTCAGCTGGGGGGAGGAGTTTACTGGGGCTTATGAGGGAGGCCAGTGTCGCCCATACCACACCACAGAGTATTTTTCCATTTTGTTTCTATTTTTAGTGACTATAAAAATGATGTGATACATATTTTAACTTCCTTAAGGATACATGAAGCAAGCACTGTAAGAGGAAGTTATGAAGGGCACTGGGTTTTTCTTATCTGAATGGGGTGGGGATGTGGTAAGAAAAGTATTATTGCAGATGTGGCAATCTCCTCCCATCTATAACGTGTTTGCTGCTTTTGGTGTGTGATCCAGCCTATGGAAGCTTTGCTGTGACTGAGACTTAATCGTTTATATTAGTCACCACCGAGTGACCTTAAAATAGATGAAGAATATACATGTGATCTCTCATCAGACCAAAAAAATCTTTTGTGAGTAAATGTGAATTATTCTTTAAGTTTAGTTCTACACTCTAAATATCTGATTTTGTTAGACTTTACAGTAAAGTCCTCCTCCAGACACATTTTAAATGTTTGTTAAAATACTCTGCTGTGATTGATCGTGCGCCAAAAAAACACTAGCAGACGTATCAGAATGGTTAGTGAGGTATATTAACATCCTACTTTATTCTGATCATTCTATAACTTGTATTTAGGTCATATCTGAACTATCTATATGTAGCTAGAAGTGATGAACTTTAGCCTACTTTCAGAAGACACATCTGGAAAAGTGTTATCAATGGGGCCCTCCAGGACAGAGCCAGTTGGCATGAAGCCATTGGTCAGTTATCGATCCCACAGCAATTCATGGAATATACACATGTGGCACACACACAAAGAACTTTAGAGTGACTTTTGAGAATCTGAGAAGCGGTCCTCTCCGAGTTCTGCAGAGCTTGTACATGATGCTGATTTCTTTGATGTAAATAAACCTTTATAATCAAGAAACAGTGTCGACGGATTCCTTTCCACCCAGCAATGCAGCATCGCTACAAAATACACCACATATTTGGCGTCACGAACTTCGGGCGAGTTGGGACCGCGGCCGCATCACTGGGGGGCTTCGACGGACTGACTTCCGCTTCCAAAGGCTAGCGAAAAGGGTGAGCATTTCTCGCAAGTTTGGGGCGTCAGTTAGTTCATTGAGGCTGTGTGTGTGCTGTCTGGTCGCACCGTTTCGGATCTGTGCGTGGGCCATGTTGTGATTGCTGTGTGGTTGGGACTCGGTTTTAAATTTGGTTTGCGTTGTGAGCCAACGCAAAAAGGGGGAAATAGAGGAAAAGTGAAGTAAAGTGGAGAACAGAGGATAATGTGTACTATAGCCTAATTAGTAACGGGTGAGCTAAAATAACCATGCGAGAGCGCAAAAATAAGCTAAAATAACCATGCGGGAGCGCAAAAATAAGCAAAAATAACCATGCAAGAGTGCAAAAATAAGCTAAAATAACCATGCGAGAGCGCAAAAATAGGCTTTAAGGAATCACATTGGATTTAAAAAAAAAAAAAGAGTTGATAACCCTGGCTAGGGAAATTTGTCTTGGAGAAGATAAAGGGAAATAAGAGAAAATAAAGGAAATAAGGGGAATAAGGAAATAAGGATAATAACGCCGTTAATTTGGTTAAAGACCTTGGATAAGGCGAGACTAGCTCAGGCCACAAAACCTGAAAATGACTAGGTGAAGTTTCAGGTCAGTTCTAGGAACTGGGGGTGTAGAATAAACTGCAATGGAAATTACGGATTTCATGGGTTGACGAATTTATGTCTGAAGTAATCTCGCATTGTAGTCTATACCTCAAAAGGTAACAGAAATTCAAGAAAAAGGAAACGGCGGAATCATGCTTTAGGAATTGTAGGCCTATAATGAATGCATTCTTGTTGCTGAATAACTAGTTTTCATGTGTGTATGAGAGACAGAGAGTGTGTGTGAGAACAGCGGTGCCTCTGCGGTGTGTGATAGACTGTGTGTGCGTGGCTTATGTCATGATGATATTTTGTTCATTAAATATATATATATATACATATGAATATCTGTTTTGGTTGGGAACAGGAGTTTAAGTTACGATATTCTGGTTATTACGGTTAAAACTATGAGTCGTTTCCAAAGTTTGTTAAAGAGTGAGTCTTTTCTTGAGAGAACGTTTTTGAAAATCTGTTAAAACTATGAGTCCCCTTTGGAGCAGGGGCGTAGGCAGAAATAGTATTTTGGGCGGGCCAGTACAAAAGTGGGTGGGCCATTTTCTAAAAGACGAAGTAGCAAAAAGGACTAACTGAAAAAAACAGCAACGATTTTACCTTCCAACATACTGCATTACAACGACAATAACAGTACTGTCTACAACATGCTCAACCAACAAAGCTCTGTCTAAAAAGTTTGTACACAACAATATAGCCTAGACAAAAACCTGTAGATTGTAACATACGGCAGCAACAGCAGCATTGGCTCTGCACAGCATTGGCTCTGCACAGCACAGTTATAAAATTAACCCTTTTATTGCTCAAAGTGGCAACTAAACATGAACCCACACAGCAGAGAAGGCATTTACATACTAGAGGACATAGAATAGCCTAGCTACATCAGACAGAAATCACACATGTAACAATGCAACAGCATTGTTGCTTCAGGACTATGGTCAGATCATGAGCAGCAAATGGCTACCAGCAGTAAAAGAAAATCAAAGAATGAAAACTTCCAGCCAAGCATTGTTTAGCTAAATTATGAAAGATATAATGAAAAGTGGCCAGCCAGGTGCCAAATCTTAGACAGTGTATTAAGTCCACGGCAGTGACAGGGTCAAAGAAAACTCAAAACTAGGTCACTCACAGAGAAGTTATACATTTACCATTTCTTACTAAAAATAGGAAGGTTACTAGGTTAGCTAGGTTACTTAATTAATAACACAAGAAGCGTGAAAGACGTTTGACTTAATGTTACCTGTGTGAGGGCCTCCTCTCTCTCTGATGGGCTGTCAGCTCCGCTGGGGAAATGTCTGCACATACTGCAGAAAAGCTCGTCCTTATTTACACTGGATTCCATCCAAGAAAACTGTCCATACCACTTTAAAGATAAGCCATTGTTGTCGCGGTAACGCTTTTAACAGTGCATTGCTTAACACATCCGTGGTAGCTAGCTACGTTGTCTAAACAGCCAGCTAGCTAACGTTAGCTGCTGAAGGCAGCCCGGAGAGTCTGCCTGTTGTTACCATAGCAACCAACTACATTCCGAAGGCGTTTGATCTAGTAATTGTTTGATGGTTTGGTTTAAACAGTTTTGTTTTAATCAGAAGAAAATACACATTAAACACACAGAACTATAATATATATAGTTGAATATTTTTCATAACAAAACATATTTTGATCAAACTTGGCTGGACGGGCCAGTGAGTAAAGTGGGCGGGCCAGTGCCGCCCATTACTGCCTACGCCTCTGCTTTGGAGGGAACGTTTTTGAATGTGTTAAAATATATGAGCCTTCTGGAAGGACGTTATGATCTTATAGAGAAGATATGTTTTAGATAAAAAAAAAAAAAGTATAGGTTGGCAGATTAGGGTAAAATAAGTGAAGAAGAAAAAGAGAGAAAATAGACTATAGTCGAATTAAGAAGTTTCAAAGTAGGATTTGTGTTGTATGTTTTGTGTTGGTTTGTGGGTTTTGTTTTGTGTTGCTGAGTTGGGAGTGCGATTTTGGAGAACTTGTCACTCTGAAGTTGCACTGGCAACTGAAACTGCGCATGTCTAGAATTTAAGGAATGTTAGGGTCCACAGACGTTTAAGCCACTCCCTGCCTGCACTGGGGTGCTGCAGCCTGTGCTGCAAAGATAAGAAAGGGGGAGACTTTCAGACTTAGGTGCAGCTTGAGGTGCAGTATTCTGTTTGTTAAAGTAGCGGTTGTTTGACTATGAAACTATTTGATTGAGATCCATTGAATCTATAAATGAGAGTTGTGTTGACAGATATAAAGAAAGAAAAATAGAAAAATGTCATAAAACATCTAGAAAAATGGTATAATAATTTAAAATGTCTTTCTAATTAGGAAACCTTAACTATGCTTGCTTCTGAAGCATGAAAAGAAAAATTGGGAGAAAGATTTGAGGATAAAGTAGGCATAAACAAGGCTCAAGCCTGAAGGAAAAAAAAAAAAAAAAAAAGGGGAAGGAAAGAAAGATATTAACAGCTGGCATAGGTGATTTGCATCTGGAACCCAGACCAGTGATTGATCACCCTGGAATAAGAAAATTCCAGCCTCTATACCTCTATTGGAAGTAAGAGATGAGAGGACTGATTGCTGGGCTCCAGGATTGTCACCTCTGCCATTCCAAAATGTTGGATCACTTGTTTTGAGTGGCGAGACATCTAAAATGATTTGACTTTGAATAAAATAATTCAAAATTCGACAATTTTATAAGGTTTTTGATTTTGCTTAAAGTTCTCCACTGTCACATATGGTCATGTCATTGTGCCAAGGAAATGAGTGACATTTGTGAAGGTGGGAAACAGAACAAATGAATCCGATTCCTGTGAAGAAACAGCGAGTTAATTCAATCTTAATGAAACATTAGACTGAGCTGGTTCATATACTTTGTATATTAAAGGGGTAACAATTGTTACAAAAGATAATTAGGAAAGTTGAGAGAAAATGGTAAGCATGTGTTGCAGAAAGGGAAAACAGAAAGGGAAAAGAAAGTTTTATGAGACAATGGAAAGAAAATAAGGCATAACTTTAAGGGAAAGTTAAGGGTACAAAAATGTACTAAGTTAGTTAAAGACAGAAAGAGAGTGTTGTGAAAGTGACAGAAAGACAAAGAAAGAGATTAATGTATTTTTGAATTAGGATAATGGGGTTCATATTAATATTGTTGGTACAGAGATAACTGCAGTATTTGGGCTACAATCTACAGGAGGGTAAACGTTTAGATGAGAGTGGTAAAAAATTGTTATATCACAAGCACCAAAACCTAGGAAAGAGAGACAAATTAGGTAATTTTCAGGAATGACTAATGGTAATTTCCAAGACGAATTGCTTTTAGATATTATTGTGATCCGACATATCACAAATTAAAAAAAAGATTTAGGATTTGTGTAGATGAAACATATGTTTATGAAATATGATGTTTTATTATTGTTGGACTGCCCAACAAATACGCCTACAAGTTTGGTTGAAATGATTAGCTGCTTGAATACTTAGTTGATTGATACAACTACTGTGATCATTTCCAGTTTAAAATGTGGGGACTTTTCTGTGTTGTTACTTTTAGTACTTGAAGTACATATTTTATGATACTTCTCTTACTTAGGTAATATTTTTATAGCAACATTTTGAATCAATGGTGTCATAGGTTATAATGTAGAAAGAGAATTAAGAAAACCAAAATGAGTATGATTAAAGTAGGCTAATGCCTCTTGGAGGAGTTGTGCTTTGTGTTTATTCAGTGTGCCTCGATGGATGTCAGAGCGGACCTGTCTCACTCCCCCACCAAGCTACAGAACCAGTGACGGACAATACCAGACCCTGTACTACATGACCTCAATCCAACAGACACAATATTCAGCGTGCAACTTTGGTCCCATCCCCAACATACTGGCACCAGAAACACCTCTGGAGTTGGAGCAGCAGAAAAGGAGGGGTGACAGATTTGCAACTGCCCATGATTGAGTGGTTGAAGCAGACACCCAGATGGTTTTCAGGGCATGATCAGAGACTGACATTAAAGAAGCAATGTCATACATGCCCACAAAGTACTTTGTTGAACATTCACAGATGAAATGAAGTTTGAGGAGTTCAGCTCAACTTCACCTGGACTCAGAAGATGTATGATGCTGAAATTGATAAAGATCTTTACAGATCTGTTAGGCTGGGCTGCCTGGATTCAAGCGCAGATACGGAAAAAGGTCAGAACAGGTATTGAGGTTTATTGAACAAAAAAAATGAGTGATGCAGGTGCTGGATATCCCCTGGGGCTGAGAGCGGGCAGACAGGTGAGAAGCAGGATCGAGAGAAGAACAAGTGAGGAGCAAACTGGAAGAGGTGGTTGTACTTGGAAGCATGGCAAAAAATGTCTATGCAGATCATGTAGCTCACCAAGTAGAGCTATATAGGAAAAAGGAACATGAGCAGAAAGAACAAGACCGAGAAACTCCCAGAAAACCCAATCGAATGCAGCTGGAGAAAGATAAGGACAGGAAGGACAAGAAGCAGGCACTGGTTATGCAAAATCAGTGTTCACCAAATCAACAGTCACCATTAGTGATTCCAGTTATTATATACCCACAGCTAGCTTCTGGACAGATACAGAACTGGAGAGGAAGAGGAAGAGGACGAGCTGGAAGATATGATCCATATTTTATATCTTCACAAGCGTGTTTCAATTGTGGACAGGATGGACACTTTTCCCGTGATTGCAATATACCAGGATGGAATCCTAGAGGAAATTACAGAAGAGGATTCAGGGGCCAGTTAAGGCCAATTGGAGGACCGATGAACCCTCACAGGGGTCTGGAGCCAGGATTCTAGAGGTGCCCAGAAGATCTGAAAGGAGGTGTCATCAGGCCCGGAAAGAGATCCAACAATTGAGGACAAGGACAGTCACAAGTTGGTATAGATCCCCACAGATGAGCGTGGACATCTGCAGATTGACCAGAGAAGGAGGGGAGAGAGACCGGATTTGCTCTGGCGCACATCAACGCATAACGACGAATAGAAAGTAGGTAATGCACTGACAACACACATTTTGAAAATACATATACTCTAAAGAAGTAATTGGTTCTACTTTTAAAATAGAGTTACTCTTATGTGAACACATCTATATGAAGGGTTAGGATAAGCCTCTAAATTAAGCAACTTGGTATGAAAATCTTACATTTTGTCAGTACCTGGAGATATACATTCTATTCAATTTGAAATGACCTGTGACAGCTTCTAACAAAATTAGTGACAAACATGTTATTTCAGTTGGTGTGTCAGGAAATGTTAAAAGAACATTTCACGGTTTTATTTTTGTGCTCCAGTGACATCAATTTTTGAATATGCATCTATTATTTGAGTGCTGTTCAGATAATTTATTGGGAAGTGATCTCATGTATAAATTTGAATTGGATTAATGTAAAGTTGATACAAACAGCAGATTGAGAGTGCTGTTCTCAGAATTTCATTAAAAATAAGCTTAGAACAATTGTGAGACTATTAGTGAAAATAGCCTGACATTAACATCAGTAAACTATTCTTGGATGTAGTTTGTAAATGCACCTTTTATCTTTAACACAAAAAGAAGGGCAAGTGGTATCACGAGTGTCATTAGGACCATATGGGATGCATGAAAATAGTAACAGTAATAATGTGAGAAAAGATAAGATAACTTCCACTCACAGATATATCTTAGTCAAATGAAAAGTTTTTGCATTGGTTAATTGGTTGTTTACAGTGTATCAGTAATCTGTTCATATTATTCTTTCTAAGTATAGATTCACGAATGGAAATCAGTTATTACAGTCCAATGATGGATCAGCATTTTTTGTCATTTATATAGAGGTTTAGAAATCTGATTTGAATTTCATTATTCTGCATAAGTTGCAGTGGTGTTACTGAAGCCTGTAGGATTCTAACCTGTAGGGTTAGAAGGTAAAATAACTTACAAAGACTCCAGAGTGAAGCTCTGCAATTCATTGAATTTTGATAGAGATTAAAATGTTGGCTTATTAATTACAGAAACAATGTAAGGGAGAGGAACGATTGTTCTGCACATTACATTTGCGAGTAGACTTGGTATGAAGAGTTTAGGATAAGTTTCACAGTTCAACATGTTACACTGATGTGTTGAGATGTTAGTTTAAGTATCAGTCTAAATTTCAATGATGGCTTGCATTGAGCAATGAGAATTCAGTATTGACTAATATATGCATGGTTATAATTGCATAATGTGGCAAGGTGGCTACATTGCTTTATGCTAGTATATTGCTGTGTGTCAGGTTATTTTTCAGCTTCAGTCCAGTTTATACAGGAATGTCAAGTAGATGAGGTTGAAAGAAGGGGTGTTTAACATAAGGAGATCTATTACACCCACTATCTGTTAAATAAACAGTGAAGAGAGAGTTATGTGTGATACATTGTAGAAAGTGCGTAATTATATGCTACAAAATGATTGGCTCTTAAAATAAATTTGGTCTTCTCTATCTAATTGGCTACATCCATATGTGTTAATAAAAAATGGGGAGGTTTATGATTTGGTCAATTTGTTTGATTTAATTTGTTGAAGGTGTGATTGATACATTAGGATAAGAGTTATCTTTAAAATGGCATAACTTTTGTTGCTGACTATCAATGGTCAGCAAAGAGGGATTTGGACATTTCATTTAAAATAAGGCTTTGGTTTAATTTTTAGTCTATGGTTTATGTTTTTACTGTGTGCTTTTTGCATTTAGGGATTTAGGAAGCATATGGGTTAGCTTGTGTTGCAAAAAGAGGGACGCACTTGCTACAGTTCAATCTGATTCTAGTTCTGAAAGTAGAGTGAAGAGAGACAATACACACTTTCGTAATCTTGAATCCTATCATTTGAGGATAAATCTAGGAGTATTGATGGAAAGATATCAATTTTTTATCTGATTTTGCCGTCATTTTCACATTTCTTTGAATATTGTTTAGTGTTTTTTATTTATCAAAGGGGGGAAATGGAATGTGATTCATGTGATTCATATGTGATTCATTCATATTATTTTTGATTTCTGATTCATTCATAGTAATTTTGATTTGTTTTCTTTTATGTGTTGTTTTGCAAAGATACTGGTTGGTGTTCTCTTTTCTTCCAGAAGCATATCGGGTAAATACTTGAATATGGACAATAAAAATGGACTGGAGGATTTTGAACAAGGATACAGTGATGAAATGTTCAGATTCCATCGACGCTACATTGAACGTTCGACACTGCGAAGGAGATGCAGTGGATATATTCTTTGTGTCATATTCATTTTGTATTAAAACTGTTTGAAGAAGAATGTTTTGTTGTGGGATGCACATGGAGACCTCAGATGTTTTTATGTTTTTCTTGACGCTTAGGGACAGCGGGGTCTAGGTAAGGCGAGGTCCTTTTACAGATCCGATGATTTGATCAGTCTAAATTGGGACTTTGTTTTGATTTTATTTTGATTTCTGAGGCTGTCATATGTATTCGATTACACCAAGACATTACATGAATTGATAAAAAGATTTTTAATTGATCTGGAGTACTGAAGGTGGTCGCCTGGGGCAGAGGGGCCGTGAGAGAATTTCTGTCTGCCGGACAGGTTTTTCACTCTTACACTCCATAAAATGTTTGTTTACACTTCCTAGAAATTGTTCACACTCTATGAAAACTTGTGTTATTGCTAAGGTTATACTACAAGAAACATGATGTAATGGAGAGTGTTATTTTGTACCAATCTTACTCCTTTTTGTTTCGAGACTTAATTAGTCTAAGGGGGGAAATGAGGTATATTAACATCCTACTTTATTCTGATCATTCTATAACTTGTATTTAGGTCATATCTGAACTATCTATATGTAGCTAGAAGTGATGAACTTTAGCCTACTTTCAGAAGACACATCTGGAAAAGTGTTATCAATGGGGCCCTCCAGGACAGAGCCAGTTGGCATGAAGCCATTGGTCAGTTATTGATCCCACCCCAATTCATGGAATATACACATGTGGCACACACACAAAGAACTTTAGAGTGACTTTTGAGAATCTGAGAAGCGGTCCTCTCCGAGTTCTGCAGAGCTTGTACATGATGCTGATTTCTTTGATGTAAATAAACCTTTATAATCAAGAAACAGTGTCGACGGATTCCTTTCCACCCAGCAATGCAGCATCGCTACAAAATACACCACATTAGCATCTTTGATTTGTTTAGGTTGTTTGTTAGCTTGTTAGCTTGTTACTGGCAGTGGCTGACACAGCGTATGTCTTTGCCTTTGTTTTGAAAAAAGTGAAACTTAGCTTGCAAAATACCAATACGTAGCCTACCCCTGGCTTCTCCTCGAATGTCCCTTATTTCACCCTAGCTTTATGCTAACGCTATGGAAAGCCCCCTGCAAGTTGATAGGATAGATTCCTTAGATATGTGACGTATGAAACCTTGGCTGTCTGAATCCATGTTTTTGAGCCATTGCTACACTGCAGTTCCAAGGCTGAAACGCTCAGCCATGAGGTTTGCTGCTTTTGACGCTCATGATGTCTTGTAACATATAAAAAACACGATATGGACACGTTGACAATTAAAGACATGTTGACAGTTCAAAATTTGACTTTCATTGGAGGGGGGTCTTTAAAAAAAAAAAAAAAACACTCACATACAGTAGAATCATGCTGGTAGAAATACATGTAATGGAACTAGTTTCAACTGGGTCTTTTGAGAAAAATGATTGTTAAATATTTTTTCTTAAATTGTTAAATTATTTACAGTAAGCACAATGCTGGGATTATGTACCCAGCTGTTCACCCACCCACAGAATCATGCGTGTGCATACATTTGCTCAAAATAACAATATTTAAAGCTGAGCTGGTGCTAATTGATTGCACTGAGCCTTGAGCCTTCTCTCCAGCTACAGCATTCTTTATTCCTATGATTTCATGATTTCTGACCTTCTCTCGAGAATCTCCCTCTCATTACTTTTCTTTATCTCTCCACCACGCATGCTCTCCCATGCACACACAAGACACAAGCCACGCTAAATTATGAATGCCAATTGACAGTCTGTAGCACAGGTGTCAGTGAACATGACAGCTACTATGGATGTAAATCATATGTCACACATGCACACCCTGTTCATTAAGCGAGCTGAGGTGTATTTACTCACATCCCATGCTGCCTTGCTGTTTTGGCTGCCGTTGATAGGCGCGGTCTGCTCTCGCTCTCTGCATTTCCATCGCTCTCTCCCCTCCCTCTTCTCCACCCACCCTCATTTATGCTCAGCACAGTGTGGACCTCTCTTACCAGTGGCTGCTATCTCCACTACATGTCTCTCCTCGTGGCTGCCTTTTCCCTCATCCTCTGTCCTTTTGAAACTGTCTATCATACTCTCCTTTATTTGCTTCCATCTCTGCCCTTGTCTCCTGCTGATGATATATGAGGTAGGGGATCAGTTTAAAGGGGATCTTTCTGCGCTGGATGTCTGAGTGGAGAGCTGAGGTGAGCGTCTGTCATTCCCACCACAGTGGAGAGGTGCTTTAGACTGGGGAGCATCCCTGATGCAGGTTACTTCCTGTGGAGCAGCAACAGGACATCCTCAGGAAAAAGAATAGACCAAAAACCCACGTGCACGCCTGGATGTGCTTTGTGTTGTGAGGAGAGTAGACTGAAAAAGGGAGGCAGAAGGCAGCAACAGAGGGAGGGGAGCATTTAGCAAGAGGCGCCCGAGTCACAGGGGTTTGGGGGAGGTGGGCGTGGGGTCTGCGGGGAGTGTTTTAAAAGTGAAAGGGGGAGTGGGGGGGGGATGTCTGCTCTGCTCTCAGATCAAAGAACTGGAAGAAGGAGGATTGCTTTTCGCTCAGTCTGAAGAGTCGCAGAGAGACTGGGGAGTCACAGGCTCTCCAGGGACTGTGGCATTACAACCAGAGACCAGAGGCTATCTGCAGCACTGACTGAGAGACAGAGGGAGGTGGTTAAGGACAGTCAAAGGACTTCATCTGGACAGAGGTGAGCTTGCTTCCTAGGTGAAGACCGAGAATAAAAGGAACGAGGAAGAGGATAACGAAGAGAGACGCTCCAGGAAATTGACAACGTTCCCTTTCCACAAGAAACTAAAGGAGGATCCCAACATGGCTGTCCAACTTATGCCTGAATCAGCCGTGTGTTTGCTCATGGTGAGTCTCGGAGGGGTATAGTATTGTCGGCGCTGTCTACTGTCTGTCTTTGTTCGTTTCTTTCACTGCTGTGGCTTTCTCTCATCACTCTCTCCTCATTGCAAATGCTCATGCAGCCACTAATGCAGTAGGTGAGCTGTCATCTCATTAAAAGGGATGTTGCTTGTTTGCTCCTCCCCTTTATTAACTTCCTAGTGAGGCTCTAAAGCCACTTTCCATACTAAAGAAACGGCTGTCTTTTGCATCCAACTCAGAAAACTCTAGCTTTGGTTTAACTCCTCCACGTGCTCAACTACTGCAGTGGTGAGGTGTGGGAGAAATCCCTCACAGATTACTGCAGGCATTGGGATGCGGTGCTGAACATGGTGTTTGTGCATGTCGGAGACAGATGTCATTTAATATATCTTAGTGTGAAAATGGCATGTGTGTGTCTGCAGTGCATGTATATAAGTTGCTAAAGGGGTGTGTGTGTGTGTGTGTGTGTGTGTGTGTGTGTGTGTGTGTGTGTGTGTGTGTGTGTGTGTGTGTGTGTGTGTGTGTGTGTGTGTGTGTGTGTGTGTGTGTGTGTGTGTGTGTGTGTGTGTGTGTGAGATTACTGTAGCAAGCGATCATTTCCCATCTTTAAGACTGAATCAATTCAATTAGGGCTACACAATATAGAGAAAACCAGCCCATAACAGAGGATTTGTAGGATCTTGTTAGTGTAGAACCCTGTCCCTCACTGACATGAAACAAATTGGCTTGGCTTGGCTTGGCCTGGTTCAGATCTGGCCATAGAGAGCGATGAAATAGAAGCACACAACATGTGCAAATCCATTGACCTCCTCTCTCAGCTCTGTCCGGCCACACAGTGAAACAATGGCAGGGGGGCTTTGCTGCATGTGTAGAATACAGATAACGCATGGACCCCTCTCACGATTAGCTTCAATGAATAAAAAGCCGTATGCAGGGTGTACTTTGTATATGAGAGCTTGTTCTGCTCATTCTCATTCTATAGTGTTGGCATTCTGCAGTCCCAGGGGGAGTCATGCATCGCCGCACTACCTGCTATTTCCACCTGTCATGGCTGTCTGTTACTATGGCGATAGGCCATGCACCCCACTCAAGGGAGAGGCAGCAGTAAAAGGAGCAGGGTGGGAGAAGAGTGCATGAGATGATGGACAGGGCACAGGCAGGATGGAGAAAAAGACAAAGTGAGGGATGAGGGCAGGAATAGAAGGAGTGAGTAAGAAAAGGAGGAGAAAGGGAAAGTGGCACACTACAGGTTCAGGTTACTTTATTTATAACCAAAGGTAAATTTGTTGCGCAGTTAAAAAGTGCAGGGCATCCATGACAGTTTCAGACACCACAGACAACATATAATGAGAGAATAAATAACACGACAAATATGATCACCTTTAAAATTGTCCTCTCCAACACAGACTCATTCTTAAAGGTGCACTATGAGTTCCTGCATGGTTTCAGCGCGATTTCATTTTTGTCTCAAATCGTAGGCATCTCTCCTTGAGCCGCTAGCTGCCTTCCCCCTGAATACACTGTGAAAAAGCAGATGAGCTTGCTTCCTTCAGATACAACTCATGCTACTCAATCAACTCTGCTCACTGCCCCCCCCACACACAAGAATGGGTTAATCTGCTGGCAGGCAGTTGGTGTCCCTTGACTCCATTTTACACTGCCTCTGCTTAGGTTAGCATTAGCATAGAGGGTGGCCCTTTACAAGTGCTCTTACTGTTAGAGCTGACAGCCGTGCTGTCACCCCAGATTTTCTTTCTGTCACCCCAGCTCACAAAAACTAGCTTACTGTCACAACTTTTTTATGTCACAATTTGTTTTTAACATTTATGATTAGACCCATACATCTATGATTTTCTCACCATTTATTATTATTAATTCCGAGCCGCTCTTCGCCAGTTGGTAATGAGTGAAACACTTCAATATGGACATTCCCTGGTTTTGGCTTTTGGTGTTTTCTTTGGCAGAGATTTATTCATGGATGTTGAGCTCACCAATGCTAAGGAATAACATGACTTACAGTAAATCTGGTTTTCTTTTGCTTTTTTCATTTTTACTTTACAATAAATACAGGCTGAACAAGGTTGACATTGGATAACTAATTTCAGTGCTCAGTGATTTGTTCACAAAATCCATGGCATTTGTATTCATGCTGACAAGTTCAGGGCTTGAACCTATTTTAATTATTAATGGGAGTCTATGCAGAGCGTGTGTGTGTGTGTGTGTGTGTGTGTGTGTGTGTGTGTGTGTGTGTGTGTGTGTGTGTGTGTGTGTGTGTGTGTGTGTGTGTGTGTGTGTGTGTGTGTGTGTGTGTGTGTGTTTGCATTGTGTTTGTGGGTGGGCCAAGATTAATATTGATCATGCTTCCTGCCTCTGTGTGTATTAATATTTCAGGTGAATTAGTCATCATCTCCAGCAGTAATTGCAGGAGCAGCTTTGTTAAGCATAATTCAGCATAATTCACACTTACAGCACAACAAATTACCCACATCCCTCACATCAAACATTCACACACATCATTTTCATACATAGTCACTCACCAAACTCAAACAACAGGAAGTGACCTGATTCAGTTACCACAAACAGGAAAATTAAGTGTTCTTGTTACAAGCTGATAAAGTAAATAAATAAATAAATGCAGTACATTGTGTTTTAGTTCTCCTCTGGGCTTTATTGGTCTGGAACTAATAGGATTGGCCCAGACCAACACAAGCTCAGCTATAAAACGGAATGGTTTGATGTCTGTCATATAGAGACTGGGCCAAGAGGGGGGAGAATATTATATGAGAATTCAGGCAAGTATCCTACTATTGTTATGAATGGGTGAGATCAATAAAATGCAATGACTGGGAGGGAAAAGTGACAAATGAGTCATTTTTAAATGCGCTTCATCTTCACAGATTAATTAAATACGGGCATGTTTTTATATACCAACATAGGGGGGATTCCATGCCAATTCCATCTAAATGGACAGACAGCATCACTCTCTCTCTATCTCTCTCTCTCTCTCTCTCTCTCTCTCTGTCTGTCTGCCTGCTCTGATGGCTTTCTGTTTTAGCGAAGGATAAAGAGATCAATAACAGGTCTCCAGCCAAGACACACAGAGACATGCTGTCATCAGATATTGGAACAGATCACAAACTAGATGGTATCATTTGACCTCAATGGGACCTGTTATAGCTTTACTGCTGAGATCTCTATCACAGAGATTGTACATGTCTCCTAGCTTTGTCTTTCACCTAAAGTGAAATGTGTGACTACTGCACAAGACTTGTGTGATCACATGCAAGTATTTCCTTTTGTGGTTCAAACTAATGTGTGTGCTCTTAATTGCAGGATTCAGTATACTTTAAATCAGAACTGGAACAGCTATAGTCTTTGCCACCATCATACTCATCACTGAGCCAATTAGCTCTGCTTTTTAGGGCTCAGAGAAGAGCAACTATGTCCAAGATGGATATACTGTACCTTGTGGGGTAAAGAGGTGCTTTAAACTTGTAACATTTGATGAGCATAGGGGGTAAATAACAACAATAATTGCAGACTAAATCTAAAAACATCTCATAGGCTTCAGTCAGAGAGTTTAGTTTTTTGATGCAGCTAATCCAGGATTTATCATAAATTGAACACATGCTGATAAAGTGTCACATGAAATCCTGTTTAGAGACGGCGATGAGGCCGTCAAAAAAATCATCTTGTTTTAATTTTGCAGATCTCTTGTTCTGTCAGAGTCTTTTTTCCATAATCAGGGGCAGTCGATCAATATGCATTTTGCTATCTGTTACACTGGGCCCAGCGAATACAGCTGAGCGAAAGCAGGGCAAGTTGGTATCTTGACACACACAGAAACTAAGTGGATTATCTTCATATTGCTGGAGGGTTCTGCTCTGCATACAGTGAGCTCTCAGCACCTCTCAGCTTCACTGTCACAGTGATATAGCAGTGTACATGTTAGAAGTCGTCTGTCGCTTTCCTGCATGAAAAATGCTCTGTTGTAGATGACATTATCACACACCTGGCAAAGCAATTACTACTGTACATGGGTGGCTTGAACTTCGCCTGTTGTGAAGTAATGTTGATAACTTGATAAAAGATGTGTTATTTATACTTGGGCAAGCATCCAGCTACGAACCATTTAGAAAGAGAGGCAACCCAAAAACAAAGACCTTACGCTGCCCTTCATGTTGGCGTCCATGTCTCTTCATTACTGTCCCTCATTCAATTATTCTGTCACTGAGGATCGAGACCAGATGACTCAGTGTGATCAAGCCAGATGATTCATTCAGCGGTAATCAAATCACTGCTCTATGACATGATGTACTGACTGTGTGTGTGTGTGTGTGTGTGTGTGTGTGTGTGTGTGTGTGTGTGTGTGTGTGTGTGTGTGTGTGTGTGTGTGTGTGTGTGTGTACTGTACATCTGACTTAATTGCAATGTGCATTAGCTATGTCAAAATGAGTGCTTATCCCTAAAAACTTGACACAATGAAACATAACTTATTATCAGTGTTTGGAGATTATTTTCCCAATATAAGATTAATATTGTGGTTTCCAGTCGTGATCTGATGCACGCAACGATAGAGCAGCCAGTGTACACATGGAAAGCTGAACAGTATGGGGGAGGGTTAGCAGAATGACATCATACTGAGATAATTGATTACTGCCCTGTAACAATGGCAGCGGGGAAGAAGCAGATACTATTTTGTGTAAGTGTGTGTCTGTATGTAACTATGGAAATTAGTATTTGATAATTTTTGTGAGATCTGGTTGGAGCACATATATAGTACAGTAACTCAGTAATTCACATCTTCAAAAATTCAGTCATACCATCAAATGCTTTGAGTCAATGTGTCACTTTTAAATCTACCCACTATCCACACCTACAACACATACAAAAAAGCACACATAGGCTGCACAGAAACACACACACACACACACCTTTATATTACTGCCAGAACTGAAAGTAATGTCGAGGTTATCCTGCTTAACCAGTTTATACCCAGCATAGATTATTATTTCATGGGTGATTAGTATGAATGAGAAGTACAGGCAGTCTTTTTTTCTCTACACTTCCCTTTTTGCTTATTTGTTTCTCTCTCTCTCTCTCTCTCTCTCTCTATATATATATATATATATATATATATAAAAACAGAATAATTTTCCAGTTAATCATTTCCTAAAGCTGCAGTCTGGCTGCAGAACAGTCATGCTTGAATGATGTTGAGGAGCTGGTTCTGCTGATGTCAGCTAACTAAAGCTCTGTCGTTGCTGCAGGGGAAAATAAAGACTTTTACTTTACAACAGGAAAAGAAATGCCTTTGACACACCTGGTTGTTCAATCTGCTGTTTCTCTTAAGACAAAGAAATTAACATTGCTATTTTATACACTTGACCGTCTGTGTTGCTGTGTGATAAATATGAATAGTAATACGTTGGTGTGTTATTGGAGAGGCAGAGGCTATGCCTACAATAGGCTATAAATCAAGTCTGCTGTGTGAGGTATACGTCATGTACATTTTAAACAGCTCAAGTTTAGGCAAATTTCTGTTATGTAAAAAGTGGAAAGGAAGAACACTTTGTATAGCCTACTTACCTAAAGTTTTGAAATATTGAACACATGTAGCTAAAATAGTTAAGCTCTTGATATAAGAAACTACAACTAAGATCAAGTATCTCTATTCGAAAAATGATCTACCTTTTTAGAACACATTATCAAATTGGTGTTGGATGTTTCTGTTGTTTTATTTTCAATGCCCAATGCAATGTGTTTGAGATTATGCTTTAAAATTAAGCCTATTTGCAATTTCTACAAAGATGCAATAGGCTACACCTTTGGGCTCATTTTGAAACAATCAGGTGACATGATAGAGCACAAGAACAAGTCTAGAAATGTGGACATTGCTGAACTTTACTCAGGCTATTTATACAGTAGCCTTCGTAAAATGGCATAAAATTAATTTTAATTAATTAATGTGTCAGTTTCAAACACAAAAACTGCAGCTGGCCTGAAATAAGCGCCAACATTTTTACATTGCAATCTGACAGACGCAGACTGTTAATGTAGGCTTATGACGCCTCATACAGCTGCTACTAAAGTTGTTATGGTTAACGTGAACTAGCTAACATCCAGCAGAAATGGAGCAAAATTATCATCACACAGGAGTGCTTTTTCTGGCCACCTGGAAAATTTAAGTGTGATATTTTTTTCTCCTTGTAGCTTTGCTTTGGTCTCTTCCAACTCTTGAGAAAAAACATCGTCTTTAACTTGCTAGCTGACCGACTTTCCACCAGCTAATGATGCATAGCAGTTTACGTTTCCTAATTTGGCTAGCAGCTAATTTTGTCCGCCATTTGCTGATGGGCAGATAACATTTGGTGGATTTATTTGAGCTTGTCTGTCAAAAACAGCTGCCTGCTGCTGGGTTGATGAGACAATTGACACTGAAGACTGAACCATACAATAGCTAAATGTGCACACCTTTATTCAAAGACAATGAGGTTTAAAAAGCAACAAAAAAGCTCCAAAGAGCTGCAGAGATGCTGATTATACTTAGCGTGTGGGTTCCTTTTTATGAATGACGACTTACATTACATGTAGTCATTTGATTGACCGTTATTATAAAACCATTGATTACTGCGAATGTATGCTGTTATCTCGATGTTATTACATAATTAGTTGCTTCAAGGTTGAATGTAAAACTATATGCTGAGTCCACAAAGTTATTGACACAGCTAAGGTTTGATATTGATTGGAGCTTTGATTCTCTGGTGTCCAGCTTTGAAAGTTGTCCGTGATCACAGTATTGATTGGCCTGTCAATGATCAAAGGGGCATCATCAAGACATTCTGCTTTAGGCTGGATTGGGTTGTAACCTTTGTTCATCACAGATGTCAAACATACTTTTTTTGTTTTGTTTTAATTTACTAAGAATTTTACTTTTTCCGGAGTGAGAGGAGAAGAAAACATGTAATGAGAGAATAAATTAGAGTAGCCAAGAGGTAGCACAGACAAGAGAAATATGGTTCTCACCACATGCATAAATGTATAAGTGTCAGGGTTGGGGTGTGTGTGTGTGTGTGTGTGTGTGTGTGAGAGAGAGAGAGAGAGAGAGAGAGAGAGAGACCACAGCATACCATTAAATATTCTGAGCTGTTTGCACTGCAGCCTGTTTAAGGACTATTGATGAGCTGCAGAGGTGAAGGCGCCTCAATTCTAATTGACTTCACCAGAGTATCTGCTCAGCTGTGGTCATTTGTGTGTGTGTGTGTGTGTGTGTGTGTGTGTGTGTATAGGAAAAGGTCTCAGGTGTGAATATGTGAAGTGTGTGTGTGTGTGTGTGTGTGTGTGTGTGTGTGTGTGTGTGTGTGTGTGTGTGTGTGTGTGTGTGTGTGTGTGTGTGTGTGTGCGTGCGTGTGTTTATTTGTGTGTCTGTGTGTTTGTGTGTGTCTGTGTGTGTGTGTGTCTTTCTGTCTGCACAGTTTATCCCTTCCTGCATGTTAATGTATGCGGCAGTCTCCCAGTCCAGTGGAGTGTGGCAGCGTTCCTTGTGCGTCTAATGGCTGACCGGCTGTGAGCCAGGTTATCCACTGAGCTTATCTTGTGTGAGTGATGTGAGGAAGCGGTTAATGAAACAGGCATTAACGAGCAGGACGTGACCCAGCCTATGTACCCTGGCAGATGCTCATCAAAGTCTGCCAGTGATTCCCTGGGCTCTGTCTCTCTGCCTTCATCCTTATGTTTATTAGGGCTCTCCATCTCTGTTCTGGCTACCTCTGCAGGTGCCTTGTAATGCGCTGAAATTGCTCAGATGAAACCAGGCTCACTAATTATTTGATTCTTGGGTCGATACGGTTAGGTAGAGTTTCTGCATAAACGTGGGCCGAGATGTGTATTTGTATTCACTGTAAGGCACTGGCCATTTCATTGATTGAACAGCAGCACGAGAAAGAGACGCATCTTTCTTTCCTTCTCGCCCCCACACACGCATACATTTACACACTACCCGTATACTCACACCTAACCTACTATATGGTGGTGCAGCCAATCAATGCTTCCAGAACAAACAGACAGTAATGTTTAGATGAGATTCCTGCGCTGGCTTTAGGAGATTCCCATCTTATTTTAGTTGGCTGGCAGGATATTGCCCACAGCAAAGCCCACATATGAGATTTATCTGACGGCTGTCCCCTTTAGAAGGTCATACTGCTATGGAACCTTTCAGGGTAAATGAATGAGGGTTTTCTGCTCGGGTTTGCAGCATCAAAACACGATAAGCTTAGTGCATTCCAGTTTAATCAATCATGGCTGAACCTGAGGTCTGAAGCCTCTGGGTATGGTATAGGAGCAGGTCAGTGTACTCTGTCTACTGCTTTTTGTGTCTGATTGTGGATATCATCTCTTGCCTTTGATCTATGTGAACTCACTGTGAACACATTAGTTGTGAAATAGTGAAAAAGAAGAAGTGTTGCACCTTCTATGATCATGTTAAATAAAGTATTACTAAATAAATGAAAAATCCACTGAAAATAAGACATTTCTGTTAACAATCTCTGATAGTGTAACATTATTCCAGCATTTATCTTATGAAAAAACAGTAAATATAATAATAAAAAGATAAATAAAAAAATGTTAAACCAAATGTTACATCAAACATTCCACTAAATATTGCACATTCGATTAATCACGGTCGTCACGATTAGCTAGTCGCATTCTTTAAAATCTCGATTTTGATTTGAAAACGATTAACCGATCAGCCCTATAATAAATACATACATTATTTTTCAGGACAATGTAGGTGTCACATTTGCAAGGTGCCACCTGTCATGTGTGCCAGGATGCAGGTTTAGGGGAGGGGCTGCAGGGTGGCAAGGGAGGTGGAGAGTAGCAGAGGCACCAGGCGGTCTGATTGGCTCGCCATCTGTCTCTGAGACCGAGCAGATGTCTGAGTAGAAAGACCAATCTCTATTCGCTTCCAAGTTCACTTGCTTTGCCTTTGTGTGTATTTCGTTCGCTGTGGATGTATGCTTGTGTATATGGAGGTGTTATAGTTTTGTGTGTGTCTAACAGTGTATGCACGCTTCTGACATTTCACACTCTGGTTGACACAGGTCCCAGTGGGGCTGATTGTCTTCCATATGGAGTGAGTTAACAGAGAACAGGTCCTTGTCATTATGAAGAGCTGTCTTGTTACCACCACTTACAGGATAGACAGCCATGGGAAGCCGATATGACCTGTGAATCACTTTCCGCATTTGCAGTATTCAAGCTTCAGTAAACAAACTAAAATAAACTAAAGAATCAGAATCAGAATTGTTAAAATCCAAAAGATATACCCATTCCCTAAATGAGAAGGAGAGACAAGGGCTTTGTTTAATCCCTTACCCACCCTTTCACTTCTTCCTCTCTTGAACCACGGAACTGTCCATCAGGATTATATAAGTCTCTAACATTTGCTTTGTTAAAATTTTAATTGGCAAAGACACACACCGGCTAAAATTTCCAAAATACAGCACACAAACCTGTGAGGTGAACATGTGTATATTTATGAAACTGAAAGAACATATTTGTTTTTTTTAAGTGGGCCACTGTGCGAGATGTGTGAATCGCAAAAAAAATAAAACCTTCAGACTAGAAAAGAAGGAAGGACCAGAGCACATAGATGAATTTACAGCATTAATTGGGCAAAGTAATTCAATCTGGAGAGACTTCGTTTGCAGATATGCAAAAATATTTATTGTACAACTGTAATATAAATGTACAAAGTCTTTTGGAGATTAGACTCCATCGAATTAATAATATTTTTAAAGGGGTAGAGAATAGGAACATAACCCCCCGATGGAGTCTAGACACTGGTGGCAGCGGAGAAGGAGACCAGAGACCGGACCGAAGAGGCAACGGAGCGCACAGCCGGGAGAAACGCAACGACCGGAGGCGGCAGGGGAGGAGGAGGGTTGAGTGCTTTGCCTGAAACGACAGCTGTGATTGGCCCTTGAATTTCGTGGCCAAGTTTGATTGGTTTAACTGAAAGTGTCACTGCTAAACAGCTGATTTGATTTAAGAATGAGTAGTGATTGGATTGATGACGTCTTCCTAAAAGAATTTGCACTGAGCTTTATTTGGTTGATAGTATTTGTGTTTTTTTTTGCAGTTTCTTTGCAGTTGGAGATAGGGTGAAATGGCCTGCATTTATATGTGCCTTTTTGTATTTTTTAAAGATAATTCTATGGCCATAGACATGTAAGGGGAGAGAGAGGGGAAATGACAGCAAAGGGCTGCAGGGCGGAGTCGAACCTGCGGCCTCTGCGTCGAGGAGTAAACCTCTATATATGGGCGCTGGCTCTACCAGGTGAGCTACCCAGGCGCCTTTTTTGTATTTTTATTCAGTCTCCGGGTGAGCTGTTCAAAATCGGCAGGGCTTTTTACGTCACTAGCCGAAACGAGGTGGCTAAACCATAGCATGCTAGCGCTAGCATGCTAGCTCGTTCTGAATTACAAAAAATTGCTACAGCACACACTAGTTCACTATAACCTACAAAAGAACTAATTACATGTCCCTGTTCTGCAGGTATTCCACGCAAAGTTGGAAGTGTGCCCTCGTTTAGAAGAAGTCTGCCTTGTACTACTGAAGTTGTAGAAACAAACAGCTAGCTAGCTGATATGATCCTTACCTAGCTACTGCACATGTGCGACTGCCAACAAAGATGAGTGAAATGTCTCACTCTGTAGATAAAACAGAGACCTGAACACAGGGTGAAAAGAGGAGCTGCAGCAATGAGCAGTACAACAAAAATATGGTGTTTTTTGAAAATGAAACCATGTAAACCTATTCTGGTACAACCTCAAAATACAATTATGAACCTGAAAATGAGCATAATATGGGCGCTTTAAAAAGCAATTGTCCCGTACAATCACACCGTTTGGCTCATATATTAAGTGAAAACTAAGAAAAGTTTCTGAAAAGACTATCTTAAAAGTCTATTTTATATATGTATGTGAGTCCCTAATGGAGACCTAGTCGGTGGGGAGGTGTTAGTCTGTTTGTGCGGTAGAGACTTGGCTCATAGCGAATGGTAGAAGAGGAGCATGACCTTCTGTTTCCATTTAGCTTTACTGAAATAAAGCATGTGCAGAAAGAGTGAAACCCTAGGAGGGGGTGAACACCAACATCCTGTTACACCACCGTTTCTGAGAACTGTGAATTCATCATCGGCTAAATGTTGAGAAACAGATTATTGTCTTCATATTTGATAGTAAAGATCATAGCCACTAACAGGGAGATTGTGGGGTTTCTCAGAGACAAAAGTGTGACCTTGGTTGTCCTGGCAACAGCTGTCTTTCTGCAAAGCATTTTTCATGTTTCCTCAGTACAAAAGTTAATCAATCAATTAATATATGATTTCCCCCCTGCTGATTATTCTCTGGATTAATCGATTAATCGTTTGGTCTATAAAATGGCTATGAAAATGTTTCTCAGAGTCCAAGGTGACGTGTTTGTGTTGTCAGACCAACAGTCCAAAATCCAAATAATGATAAAAAGCTGAGAAAAACTGAAAATCCTCACACTGGAGAAACTAACACCATGAGAAGACGTTACATTTTTACTTTAAACATTAAATGATGAAGCCATTATCAGAATAGATGCTTTAATAATTTTCTGACAATTAACTTTCATCATTGCAGCTCTGCTAAAACATTGAATGCAATAAAAGACCTGAGTGTGTTCAAATAAACATACAACGTACATACAACAGAGTAAAATGAATCAAGATATATATCAATATCTACATATTTATACAAATAAAGTAGCAGTAACAATGATGTCAGGTCAGGTCATGATAACTGAGGTGTGCATGAGATTCAGATTAGAGATTAGAGAGATTAATTTGTCATACATGCAAGTATGTATAGTAAAATGTGTTTACATCAAACTGCAGGCAGTGCACAATTCAAGTACAACAAATACTGTATATATATTCAAAAAAAATACGAACAAATACCAGATAAAAAATATGCCAAAATGAACGTGATCTGGAGGTCACATTTAGGTCTGCAGATTGGACCAAGGTTTGCAATGGAATCTTCCCAAAATGTACTTGGATTTCTATACCTGAACAGAATTTTAAGTTTTTCCATAGGGACTTATTTTACACCTGTTCGCCTCCACAAAATGTTTCCCCACAGTTCACATCTTTGTTATTAATGTAAAACATAACACATAAGGGTACACTTATTCACCTGTTCCGGGCATGTGATCGCATCCAGACATTTTGGAAAGCGCTTCACTCTGTGGTCCAGGAGGTTATCGGTAAACAGTTTACATTAGCCTCATCATTTTATCTGTTAAACATACCTTTCTGACACGGACGCCAAATATCTGTTGATAATTCTTTTATTTCTAGCTAAAAAAATTATTTTACTGAGGTGGTCTGCCCCGCACGTCCCAAGGGTTGGTATGTGGTTGTCACAGATATCATCTCTTCTCCCTTTGGAGAAACCAACTTATGACCTCAATAATCATAATTCTGACAGATTCTGGAGACTTTGGAGACCACTGCATTCCTTACTGCAGAGACTCTGACTTCACTGTTTAATCTGTATGTACTCAGCTATTTATTTCTTGTACAGTACTAGTTAGTTTGTTATTATATACAGTAAAGGCCAAAAGTTTGGACACACCTTCTCATTCAATGCGTTTCCTTTATTTTCATGACTATTTACATTGTAGATTCTCACTGAAGGCATCAAAACTATGAATGAACACGTGGAATTATGTACTTAACAAAAAAGTGTGAAATAACTGAAAACATGTCTTATATTCTAGTTTCTTCAAAGTAGCCACCCTTTACTCTGATTACGGCTTTGCACACTCTTGGCATTCTCTTGATGAGCTTCAAGAGGTAGTCTGAAATGGTTTTCCAACACTCTTGAAGGAGTTCCCAGAGGTGCTTAGCACTTGTTGGCCCTTTTGCCTTCACTCTGCGGTCCAGCTCACCCCAAACCATCTTGATTGGGTTCAGGTCCGGTGACTGTGGAGGCCAGGTCATCTGGCGCAGCACTCCATCACTCTCCTTCTTGGTCAAATAGCCCTTACACAGCCTGGAGGTGTGTTTGGGGTCATTGTCCTGTTGAAAAATAAATGATGTTCCAACTAAACACAAACCGGATGGGATGGCATGTCGCTGCAGGATGCTGTGGTAGCCATGCTGGTTCAGTATTCCTTCAATTTTGCATAAATCCCCAACAGTGTCACCAGCAAAGCACCCCCACACCATCACACCTCCTCCTCCATGCTTCACGGTGGGAACCAGGCATGTAGAATCCATCCGTTCACCTTTTCTGCGTCGCACAAAGACACGGCGGTTGGAACCAAAGATCTCAAATTTGGACTCATCAGACCAAAGCACAGATTTCCACTGGTCTAATGTCCATTCCTTGTGTTTCTTAGTCCAAACAAATCTCTTCTGCTTGTTGCCTCTCCTTAGCAGTGGTTTCCTAGCAGCTACTTGACCATGAAGGCCTGATTCGCGCAGTCTCCTCTTAACAGTTGTTCTAGAGATGTGTCTGCTGCTAGAATTCTGTGTGGCATTCATCTGGTCTCTAATCTGAGCTGCTGTTAACTTGTGATTTCTGAGGCTGGTGACTCGGATGAACTTATCCTCAGCAGCAGAGGTGACTCTTGGTCTTCCTTTCCTGGGGCGATCCTCATGTGAGCCAGTTTCGTTGTAGCGCTTGATGTTTTTTGCGACTGCACTTGGGGACACATTAAAAGTTTTCGCAATTTTCTGGACTGCTTGACCTTCATTTGTTAAAGTAATGATGGCCACTCGTTTCTCTTTACTTAGCTGATTGGTTCTTGCCATAATATGAATTCTAACAGTTGTCCAATAGGGCTGTCGGCTGTGTATCAACCTGACTTCTGCACAACACAACTGATGGTCCCAACCCCATTAATAAGGGAAAAAATTCCACTAATTAACCCTGACAAAGCACACCTGTGAAGTGTAAACCATTTCAGGTGACTACGTCATGAAGCTCATTGAGAGAACACCAAGGGTTTGCAGCGCTATCAAAAAAGCAAAGGGTGGCTACTTTGAGGAATCGAAAATATAAGACATGTTTTCAGTTATTTCACACCTTTTTTGTTAAGTACATAATTCCATATGTGTTCATTCATAGTTTTGATGCCTTCAGTGAGAACCTACAATGTAAATAGTCATGAAAATAAAGGAAACGATTGAATGAGAAGGTGTGTCCAAACCTTTGGCCTGTACTGTATATATATATATATATATATATATATATATATATATATATATATACATTTTTTTCCATACTTCTTTGAACTTAGTTTGAAGACAATGCAGCATCTGCTGTTCGTTTTGGGTGTGATTTTTTTCTGTTGTATGTTTTTGTGTATATGTATTTATATATATATATATTTATATATATATTTTTTCTGTTATTGGTGTGTCTGTTAAACTCAAAAATCAATAATAAAAAGAAATCAATAAAAAAAATAGCCTACATGCCAAAATGTGCAAAATCTACAAATTAGTAAACATATGCAGAATAGTAAACAGAAATATATACAAAATAGTGAAAATGGTTAAAAGTGGAAGTAAAAAGTGCAGTTTGGTTTAAAATGTGGAGGTGGTGGCACTTTGAAACACGATAGCAGAGCTGTGACAGGATTTAGAAAAGCACCGGGGATATTACCACCACGCACATTTTCACAGTGGAGCAATGACGGAAGGAAGGTGAAGAAAGAGCAGGGCACATGCAGTAGGCTGCTTCATGTAGCTTCTCTTGTCTGCCTCTAGAGGGAGATGAAGACCTTTGAATCAGATCCAAATGAAGTCTTGTGCTATCCATAAGGAAATACTAAAATGTGCTTATTTGTGTTTTAAATGATGCACCATGAATTTTGCAAGGTTGAGTGGATCCCCGGGGGTTGGTGTGATCCCCCAGGTGTAGTGTGTCTGTCTGTTCTATCTTGTCCTTTGTCTAAGAGCAGTTGCTTAGTTGAAATGTGCAACGCCTCGCTGGTCAGGGAGCAGGAAGGTCAATAGTGAATGCCGAACACACACACACACACACACACACACACACACACACACACACACACACACACACACACACACACACACACACACACACTATTTCTCTCTCTCTCTCTCTGATTGATGACTGATATCAGAGCTGTTGATTTTAAACATGACATGACCTTAGCCAAACTAATCCCCTCTAGTGCATAATATATTACCCAGCAGCAAACACACACCAGCCAATGTAAGTATTGCTTCAAAGCCACATCTTGTTTTTACCAGATCTGGTTTCAAAATTATTCAAATAAGATGCACATAAAGTTATTCTGTGTTAAGTTTATCATCTGCAGCACACTGTAGAGGCCAAAGCCCCCACCCCTCCCCTCCCCTCCCCTCCTTTACCCTTTTGCTTTCATCATCTCTTTATCAATGCCATTCCAGAGCTGGAACCTTTAAACATTATGGATCAAAAGTCTGCTTCTCCAGCCTGCTGCTGCTGGTGAAACTGTCGGTCCTAGAGAGATCACGACATAGTATGTGGATTATATGGAGCAAAGGGCACACTCGTATTTATCTCTGTTCCCATATCCTTAATGTCGTGTATGGTTTCATCTCCTTCTCCATGTGTGACTATGCCCTCCAGATTCTTACCTACAAAGTGGTAGTCTGTACTGTAATTCATACCACATGATGCTGTACATGAGACGATACTGTACATTTCCATTAAAGGGCTCAGTGTTTTTGTGGAGAAACAAAATCTGTAGATATCTTCTTGAAGTGAGACATTTAGCGTCTGTATTAAAACTTATAAGGTTTCTGCCATCCCTTCTCCACTATCTCTTCTGCTGCACTTCAATTTAACTGTTGTTTTGAAACGGAAATATATAGTCCCAGTTTAACCGGAAAAACTAAATAGCAAATCCCCACATAACCTTATCAGCAACACCTTCTAGGTAAAGTATGCAGAGTAGTTCAGATTATAACAATGGTAAAAAGCTACTTCTGTTGGATTACTGCACTACATCTACACAGGCTAAACAATGTCCCTGTAGATATCAGCGTGCTGGCTGTGCCTTCAACAGTAGTGACATTTACTGAGGAATATTTGTTGCAAAGATCATTCACATTCCTTACCATACCCCGCTGTTTGACTATCAGTGAAGGTCAGTTAACACCATTTACCATCAGCTTTGAATTTTGTCAGATTCTTTATCACATCCTGAAAAAGAAGAGTGATTTCACTCCAAGGAGAATCGTCCGTATCGGAATGACATGTTAATGGATGCATGTTACGGCTACAACTCTTGAACAAGGATTCGATTATAGTCAGATCAAAGATACAGGACAACAAAGAGATGAATGCCATAAATAAAAATGTGTTTTTCCTGTATTAATATTCCAGTAAGTGATGGGAATCCAGATTGTATCATTTTGGAGATAGCAGATTGAGCTCAGTATTTTCATTATCTATCCTATTATTGCATCTGATGCGCGTGCATTTTTACATTATTCGTGACTTGAGATTTAGCGAGGAAAAAAATTTTGGCAAACAGTTTGCTAATTTGTTATCTACTGTAATGCAGGCGTGATGTCTTAGTCTCATACAACTTTTTCATATTTTATTTAAATTGAGGAAATGCCTCTATGATTTGTTTAAGGTTCAGCAGTAGAGGGCAGTGTGTGAATGTGGGTAGGCGTTATGTCAGGACTGGTACATGCAATAGTGATTGTCTGGCTAGGCTTTTGGTGTATGAGTATACAGTATGTGTCAGAAATATATAAATAGGTCATGTTTCTGTGGGTGTCTGTGCCCGCAAACAAAATCAGTATGCGTCTCTGTGTGCAATCAGCTTCTCATGAACCATCACAGTAATGACACATGATGGTAGATGATGACTCTTGATTAGGGATGCAAAGATTGTGTCGCTGTTGACGCCATAGAGACACGGCAAACAGTAATGTAGCCACGGTCAACGCTCAACCACGCCACGCTGTCACTCTCTATGTGTCTCTCTTTCGAGTCTCTGCAAGGTTCGCTGTGCTGTCTGCAGAGGATGCTGGTTGCCCCTGACAACAGTTGCTCGGATACCATTTTGGAGTGACTTCATAGCATCGGGCACGCTTATACCGTGGCTCACGATGAATAAAAACCAATTCACTTTTCCTTCAAACACAAATGTACGTTTAAATGAGGGGGGGGGGTACACATATGTGGTGGGTGTAGAAAGTATTTTCATGTTTGGGGCAGTCCCATCTACAGTAGCAGAAGCTTCTTAGCTGCAATGAGATGTGCTCTTGTGGGAGAAATGTGAATGTAGTCAGTCTGAAGGTTATGTTTTTGTTGAATCTGGCTAAAAGAACGCATTTTTAATCAGTAGGACCACAAAGGCTGCTTCTTATGCAGATGGAAGTTATGGAAATAAGATTGATTAAACATTCTCTCTCTCTCTCTCTCTTTATCTTCTCTCTTGCCCACTCTCTCTCTTTCTCTCTCTCTCTCTCAGTCCCTTATGTCCTTCTCCTGCAAAACCCTGCTCACATTACCCTCTACCATCCATCTTTCTCCCTCTCTAATTCTCTTTCTCTCTGCAGTAGTGAGATAAGATGTTCCTCCTACTGAGCTGTGGTGAGGTGTGAGAGAAGAGGGGCTTTCCCTCTCTCTCCCTTTGACTACCTCCAGCACTGCAGGCCAATGAGGGCAGCCACACATAGCAAATGTATATCTCACGTGCATATTGGTGGAGGACATTTTCTGTGTGTGCATGTGTATGTGTGTGCATGGGTGTATCAATGTGCACGTGCAGCATGTTTCCTGGGATTGCTGTTTAATGAACTCTAGATTGGATGTCAGACAAACTCCCTCTAGCAACAATCAGCCCAGCCCTCTCAAACATGGTCAGGACCCTTGGCTCTGGGAATGGGCTAAAGTAGTTTCCCACTCCAATATATCATAGTAAATCTAAGCCTTGGCCATGAGTCCGACACCAAGCAGCAGCAGCCGATTGCGTTAAAATCTTGTTAAAAGCTCCCATAGCATCGGGCTCCTGGGTAGCTCACCTGGTAGAGCAGGGCTCCCATATATAGAGGTTCACTCCTCGACGTCTTCAGCTGTCCTGTATAAATAAAGGCCTAAAATGCCCAAAAAATAATCTTTAAAAAAAAATTTAATCCCGGAGCAGGGACAAACTTCAGATGTTCAGTATGTGTGTGAGTTTTTAAAATATCTTGAGATATCAACGTTGGAGTAATTCCTGGATTAACCCATCTACTGTTCAGCAGCTTACCTCAAATCTCCACCAGGACTGAGAATTTTAAATATTTAATGAAGATAATGTGGTTAATTGATTTAGACAGTAATTATCACTCTTCTTGGCTTACTACTTTAATCCCACAGTTACACACACCACATAGATCTGCCAGTATTTAGCGGATTGCTCTTTTACCTCTTTAAATTACTTAATCTGGATGCTGAAATAAAAGACATTTAAAGACGTGTTGATACTGACTAGAAAACATACTGCAAAACAAAACAAACCATGAATCATTTTCCTATCCCAGGACAATCAAACATGGATGCTGGCGACTGAAACTTTCACCCAAACGTGTGAGGGTCGCAGTCTATCTTATTTTCTATCAGACCGCCCACAGTATCGATAGTGATTGTTAACAGGCACACATCTTGTCACTCCAACTCCCTCCTGAGTCGATGCTATTGGTCTGCTTAGAGAACAAGTCCCAGTGCGTCGTATGAGAGTCAGCAGCAGTTCGCTCTCTTGTGGCATTGATTGAGCTGTAATGCTGTGACAGGGTTGCACATTGACTTATGGGTCCCTCCGTTTCCAGCCAGACACCTGGGCACACACAGTGAATAACGATGAATATGACTTCTCTCTTTTTCTTGCCTTCCTCCTGTCTCTTCTCTCTGTTATGCTCTGCCATGGGGCTGCCAACCTGCTTTTGTTCGATTTGGTCACCTGGGTTGCTGGACCAGGTAAGTTTTGAAACGTTTTCAAACACACAAGGAGATATTCCCTCGATGACGTTCCACTATTGAAATATCAGTTCAATATCAAATGTCAATAAAGTAACTAAACAAATGGTGTCTGGCTAAGTCAACAAGCGGAGTGTTGGAATGGCCACAATGGCAGATGGGGCAACAGATTAAAAGACAAAAAGACATTGGGTTAACGCATGGAGTCGGAGCGGCTCTAAAAGAAAACAGAGAACCTCTAATGCTCCTTTTCATGCCGCGATAGTTTAATTGATAATCATTGCAATTAATCCCTTTGTTTTCCCGTGAAGTTGAAGACTGTTTAGCAGCGGCTAATTACCTCAGTCCATTGGACGTCAGTTTTTTTGCAGTGTAATTGCAGCTCTCTGTAGAAACACAAACAGCCAGAGAAAATTACAGACCATTTTCACATTTGTCCGCGTTGCGGCTCTCGCATATTGGCTCAGTGCAAATGCTTTTGTTTATACTGTAGCGTTTGCAATTGGCTGCATGTACCGGAAAGTATTGTAGCAAGAATGAAATACTGCAGAATGTGGAAACCTAAAAGGTAAAAGGAAACTAGAATCACAAGGCCTTAAAACAATAAATGAACACTCTTACCAAGGTGTGTTAGTTGACCGTGTGATTGAAAAACTCACAAGGGATTCATTTTGGGGTCCAGCTGGGGGTAACAGGGACAGGAGTGAGGATGAGGAGAGGGGAATGGGAGAAGGGGGATGGGGAGACGCAGAGGGTGGTGATGGGTTTAAGGGCATTGTGCAGTGTTTTGCAGTGTGCACTGCATTGTGCAGTATTGTCCTGTGATTGTAATAGTTATCACCCACCCCTATATCCCATCCACCCATTCTTTCCTTTATGTATGGCTATGTGCGGTTTAATAGTGGCTGGGAAGGGTTGGGGGCAGGGACAAGGTGTGTGTGTGTGTGTGTGTGTGTGTGTGTGTGTGTGTGTGTGTGTGTGTGTGTGTGTGTGTGTGTGTGTGTGTGTGTGTGTGTGTGTGTGTGTGTGTGTGTGTGTGTGTGTGTGCATGTGGGATTCGCTGACAGGTTAACATTCACTGTCAGCAGTAATGCGTGATGGTTATATATGGGGCTGTATGTCACTGTGGCTTGCCAGACACATGCTCATCCAGCCTGGTGGGGAGAAAAAAAACACATTTTCAACCTCGATTTATCATAAAACAACATTTCTACGCTGGTAAAATACAGGTCTGCCTAAAAACATCATCTCTCCTATAAACACACAGAGAGCAGAGCTAAAGTAGCAATATATATTCAGCCAACATTAGGAAAAGAGAGAGTAACCAAAATAGAAAATGGATCAAATGAACCATCGTTTGGCAAAGAATGAAGAAAAAAGAGGCATTCTGGGAATTGTGAGAGGGGAAAAAGGTGCTCGAGGTTTATTTATAAGGCTATATTTAGGGAATACCTCGGGTCTACCATTGCTCTAAAGGTCAGAGGTCAGCTGAATAATGAGATTCGAGCTCTTCCCACCACCTCCTTATAGAGACCTCTGCGGCACTTGTCCAATTTTTACATCATCAATAAGTGAGTGGGAGGAGAGTTAGTGGTTGATGTAGTGTGTGTCTTTGCCCGTGTGTGTGTGTGTGTGTGTGTGTGTGAGAGTGTGCGAGCATGTGCCGTGATACAATCATATGGTCTGATGGCCGTGTGAAGTGGTAAATTGTCTGATGGGAAGTGGACCAAGGAATGTTCTCCTACGGGAAATCTCCTGTTTAAAAATGCTTTATAAATGGAATACGTCATGACTAAGAACCGTGTTCATTGGGGTTCAATTTAATGAGATGTTAATTATCTCAATGATCGTGAATATTGTATCACATTTCACCTTCTAGGCCCCTGAACAGTGTGTTCATGTTTGTGATCATGAAGTCCAATTAAAATCAAAATGGCAGGTGTTTCAAAATGAGGTTCATGAAATAGTATTCTGTTCATTTTCAGGACACTCTGACATTCTGCTTCAACATTGATCAATTTGACACTACCTTTGCGGCATTAGCACACACACAAAACACACACACACACACACACACACACTGTACTGTATAGGGCCGCAGTGGCCGTGCCACCTGCAGGTTGAGTGTTATTGATCTTGTCCACACATTGTCGTGCTGAGATGTCTGTGTCGTCCAGGCCAGCTGCGATCAATGCTGTTATGCAGCATGTTCCAGGTCCGGTGTATCTGCTTTTTCTTCGCTGCAATGGTTATGTGACGGTGTAACAGTACCCATGGGTCAGCACCAGCATCAATCAGCAGACTATTGACCACCAGCTGTGGGGATTCAAATGTATGTTAACACACACACTTGAACACCAAATCATCATCAGACCCATTTATGTTTCTTATGGAAGAGATAAACGGATGGTTTTTCCACGACTGAATGTAAATTGGTTAATTTGTGAATTAAAATACGAAGGTCATCACTGTTACAGTGCCAGTACAATAGTTAGTTTTTTGTAAAGTTCTGTGGTACATGGCATGGTAAGGATAGAAAAACTAATGAGGGATCCTCAACGGTAATGTCTGTCGTGGTTAATTTGGTAATGCTTTTTTTCTTCTTATCTGGGTCAATACAGAGAAGCCAGGCTAAAAATAATTGCTAGAGAAAGGAAGAGAGATGCAGAGAGACTGCACTTGGTGTCATGCAGTCCAGGCAGTGAGGCTTGCTGCCACCTGAGCCACCTGTGTCTTCTCCCTATTTAGAACCAGCCGCTGCCAATGAGCAAGGCAACAGGCACAGGAATGCACCCATCTTATTTATTTATTTCCGTTTTAATGGTCTCACTGCTTCTCCGTGCTCCTACCCAGCATGCATTGTTGCTATGGCAACGGCAAGATGCCGCTAGGAGCAGAGGTGATGATTTGTCCGTGATTTCGTCCATTTAAAAGGAAGCACATTAACAGACACTTAACATAAACATACGCGTACACACACACACACACATAAACACACGTGTACACACACACACACACACACACACACACACAACGATGCACTCAGCCATCACTCTTCATTTCACCGTTTGTCTTTAACGGCAGCTCCATTGCATGCAACGAGCCAGAAACCTGCAGTGAACAGGAGAACGTGGCATCAAACTCCTAATATAACAGCCTCCAATATGCCAGATGACCTCTAACATGTTATAATTGTAAGTTGTGGTGCAGCTGTAGCCGTGTGAGCGTGGGTATGTGTGGAAAGGAGGAGTGTGTGTGTGTGTGTGTGTGTGTGTGTGTGTGTGTGTGTTTGAGAGGGTGACTCATGCCTTGTCTATTAAGAGAATAGAGGGTGATCAGGTTGCTAGGCGATTTAGAGCCAGTATTGTCTGGAGGGACAATAGTGGCCCCGAGAGTGCCCTCTCTTCTCTTTCTCTGTGTCTCTTTCGGTTTCTTTCTCTGTCTCTTTCACACACACACACACACACACACACACACACACACACACACACACACACACGCACACACACACTATAAATGTACATTTTGTCTGACCCCCTGGATTGAGACTTGGGCGGGAACAAGGAGTTGACAGTGAGCAGGAGGATGAAAAAAGAAGCATTATGGGAAGCTGAGAGGACGGAGAGAGAGGAGGAGAAGGAGAGGAGAGAGGGCACTAGCAGGAGAGCTGTACCATTAACAACCTGCAATCATTTGCCACTTTGACGGGAACAAATGTAGCTGGAGGCAGTGAGGGAGAGTGAGAGAGAGAGAGAGAGAGATGAGAGAGAGAGAGAGAGAGAGAGAGAGACCTTCCATGGACATTGCACATTCAAACCACACAGCATTATAGGGGAAGATCACACCAACTGACAGGTCGGCGGAAGGAGGAGAAGCACCAGGACTTTGGCACTGCTTTCTCTCCTCCTGCTCCTCACTGTGTGTGCCTGTGTGTGTGTGTCGGACACACACACACATACACACAGGCTCTCTCTGTGTGCCTGTCAGTGTGCTGGGCTCTCTGGGTGGGTAGGGAGCTGCGGTGTAGAGGAGATGTTCGCTCTGAGCATGAGACAGCGTTTCTAACAGGATCTATTTGCGGACTGGGATAATAGACTGACACAGCTGAGAGGACCCAAGCCCACCGGAACCAACCGAATCAGCCATGGAGGGACTGCTGTCTCCAATGAGGACGCGGGTAGGTTACCATGGGGATAACAGAGCATCCCAACTACTGGTTTTCCTCCACAGGAATCCATCACCAGAATGGCATATAGGGAGATAGCATGCCTTGCAAGCTGCTGGGCTGCAGAAATAAATCAGTCCGTGCCGCTGTCGCCGTGGTGATGCAAGAACTCAAGCTGAGAAGTTTTCGAGCTCCTGGCGTTGCTAGGGGCGATAGGCAGAATGCTGGGAGAGTGCGGAAGGCACAGGAGGTCTCAGATAGAACATAAACATGTTTAATAATTGCAGAAAATGTAAATACAGTTTCAGTTTGCATGCAAAACGCGTGCGTGCACTGCACATGCATTTTTGCATGTGTGCGTGTGTGTGTGTGTGTGTGTGTGTGTGTGTGTGTGTGTTGTGTGTGTGTGTGTGTGTGTGTCCATGCACAGATTAGCAAGGGTTTGCTTCGAAAAGAATGACTCAGTGTTTCAGAGTGGTGCCTCTCTCCCTTCAGTACAAACCACTGTCCTTTTGGTTTAGGATAGAGAAAGAAGGAGTGGAGAAAGATGTGCAAGGGAGGAACTGGGTTCAGATTGTACAGTCAGTTGGGTGAATATCTGAAAGTGTCAATTCACTATTGTTCTTGCGTTACACTGTCTTTTGTTTTAGATATTTGTATCTCTGTCTAACATTAGAGCTTTTAGGTTGGTGTCTCACTGTGCTCAGAGCATCTGTCTGACAGTGAATGTCTGTGTCTGTGCCGTACAAAAAAGCTAATGAAAGAAGAAAATGATGTGTGTGTGTGTGTGTGTGTGTGTGTGTGTGTGTGTGTGTGTGTGTGCCTGTCAGAACACACTTGGTTATTTGTCTGTATCCATGTGCCTGCATGTGACCATGCACAATGGTGTGAACAGTAATGGACCCTGAGAGTTGTCTCCCTCCCAGTTGAGATTTGAGATGAAAACCTGTGTGTTCCAGCTGGGAATTTATGTTTGAGATATATTATAGTGTGAGTGTAATTTGTGAGAGAGGGAGAGGTAGCTGGATAAGGAAAGCAAGTCATATTGAAGCCGTGACAATGTTATTAATATTTATAAAGGCATGATTGCATTTTTGGAAGGAGAGGAGACTGATTTTGTTAGTTTCTTAACCATATCCAGACATTACTTTAACATCTCCACTGTGAAATATTAACCCCAATTTGAATCAGCTTTGCACCCTAAATATAATATTCTTTGGTCTCTTTCTAATGCTTTTTCCCCCTTCAGCCTGCTTCTCTCTCAGAGGACAGAGTTGATTTAGCAAGCTGCCTCTCCTTACCCTCCCTTCCCCCTCATTATTCTCTCGCCACTGGTACAGACCCAAACAACCAAAAATAAATCCTCTATGCATCCTCCACTAACTGTATGTTAACATTAACATATATTTATAGTCTGTTTGCTCATATTTAAAAATATAGGATTAGCTGAAAAACCATATAGTGACTCCCACACGAGCCTCAAGGAGTTGTGGGGGTGCTGAAAGGGTTAAGCCACAGAGATGACCTGATGGTGTTGTCACACACGAGTACCCCCGCCTGCTCACCTCTCCTCCCTCACCTTTACGACTCGCCCTTTTTCTCTTCATTTCATTGCAGCTTTGGTGTCTTTTTCTCTTTTCCCTTGTGCAGGATGAGCCACACACTCCCTTTTGCATTTAAGCCAAGAGTGTGTCTGTCTCTTTCTCGCTTCTCCGTCCTGTTTGTCTGCCCACCTGCCCGCTTGTCTGTCTGTTTGTCGGCCACTCGCCGTGTCTTTGGCAGTTAGCACGAGCGCTGTAATTGGTATTCGCAGATCAGCCCATGATCTAATCCAAAGAGGAGTGTTAGCGGGCTGTTTGGAGATAGACTTGGCTTCAAAGTTATGGCGTGGAATCAAGCCTGCTATATCTGTGCTGTCTGCCACTCTGGCCAGATTTGCCCAAGAGCTGTGGGAATCCCTTTTATTGACTAAATGACTTTTGCATTTATCTTCATCAGCCACATTGAGCTTCACATGCCCCACAGTCGATCTGTGTATCTCAGGTTTGGCATCAAAGTCCCTTTAGTAGATTTATGTGAATGAATCACAGCATAATGAGCCACTGCAGGAGTTTCTCAAAGTTTACACTGCATAATCTCGCTCTAATGTGACTTTTCTCACCCTCTGAGATAAAAGGAGGGATCTGGTGAAAACAGCGACTTTGATTCGTGAACTATTTTTTCACCCTATCTTTCAGTTTACTCGTAAACAGCAGCAGAGATGAGAAACGTAAAGAGGGGAACAAAGTAGAAGCAAGGGGGCAATGCCAGGGTGTTTCTCATTGGCAGTGGAGCAGTGTGTATATACTTGCAGCCAAAACGTGCAACAGCATCTGTAGTAAATCTGAGAAAAATTGCTTCAAAGTTTACAGTATCCTCTGCCATGATACAACAGGCTTTCTCTGTGTACTTCATTTACAGTACTCTAATCACTAAGAAGTAGCTTGCTAAAAGTGTTTTAGGTTAGCAACAGCAATGTGTAACTGGTTCAAACTGGATTAAGTCATATGAAACGCGCATGTTTCATATGGTAACAAAATATGTGTTTTTTTATAAATTAGTGTATAGTTTTTGCAAGAGTGTTTCATTTTGCAAAGGGTCTGAGGTGTTCTGCTAATTGGGTGTGTGGAGTGCTTAAGCAATCGAAAAAAGTTCAGATTTTCTCATTTAAAACCAAAACCCTATTCAGTATTTTTATGTCAAAATACAAAAAAAATCAATTCCCTCTTGTCTTTGTAGGGCAGTATGCCTCTAGGTCTTGCCTCAGGGATACACAAAAGGTGACCTCAACCCCAAGATAACAGACAGGGAAAAGCAATAGCCTGTAAAAGCTGCACAGCTCCTAATCCCCAGCTCGCTAAAATGGGAAAATTGTGCTGAGATGGCTGTGTTGAAGAGTTGTGCTCAAAGCTCCCTCTCCTCTACCTCACTCCATGTTTCCTATTTTTTCCCCTGCACTCTGAGTCTGTATCACTCTCCCTCTCTATTTATATACAGTATTTAGGGTGACAGTAATGGGCAGTGAAGCAGGAAAATGAAATAAAATAAGCATCAGTAAGCAGTGTTGTTACATCCAACGGCAAAGCAGGTCAGCACACACAGAGCATGCAGAATATAGTGAGCAAAGTATTCCTGAGGGAATCTGAAAGAAGTTGCCAATTTGTTATCTTCGGCATCCATAAACTTTGCTCATGCGTATTCCTCATTATTGTATAGTCTCTCCTTACGTCTTTTTAATGGGATGTTATAGTTTGGTATTGCAGTCAGGACATTACTGATTCACATAGACATTATTGCACATGATTTCCACATCCCAGCTCTGCTTAACTGTGCACACTATCCGCCTCTTATCTTTCTGAGGCAAAGATGAGAGGGAAAGAACAGATTCAGACACACTCACACTCACAGATTTAAAAGGGAAAGATCAAGTCCCCTGTTGGTATACCCAGTTGTATGTAATATATGCATATAGGGCAGTAGAACAAGGAGCTCTAGCCTCATAGAAAACTTCCTCTGGAGAATGTATGCTGTTGTACGGCAGATATTTTACACAAATCACTTGTGCGTGTGTGTGTGTGTGTGTCTCAACTCCTGTGTGTTAGTGGATCAATAGGGAGTAGTTATCAAGAGATTAACCCCGTCAGTGCTCGATCAATCTAATCAGAGAGACTCCTCTGCTCTTTCTCTCTCGTTTACTCTATCACTCTCTCACTGGTGTCGTTCATCTGCTGGCTCGCTCTCTTTTTCGGCACAGTGTCACTGCCTCTCTCGTCTCTAGCCTCTTTCCTCTTCAGGTCATGTGTGTGTGTGTGTGTGTGTGTGTGCGCACGTGCGTGCGTGTGTGTGTGTGAGTGTGTGTGTGTGTGTGTGTGTCCAGCTGCCCATGACAGATGGAGCCATTACAGAAATGACCAAAGGCTTGGGCATGCATGCACACTTGCCCACAAACACATATTTATTCCATTAAGGAATGGCCATTTCACACACACACACACACACACACACACACACACACACACACACACACACACACACACACACACACACACACACACACACACACACACACACACACCTTCTCACTTTCCCCTCTTCTTTGTTGTTGCCTTAGCTCCACTGCATCACATGCAAAACATCACATGCACTCCAACTTGACATCAGTCTGACGCATTTTCTCCCTCCCCCAAAAATCCCTACAAGCCCTGGGTACCACATGTCCCCCCCCCACCCCTTCGCTCCTTCCTTTCCCCCTCCATCCGTCCATCCATCCATCCACCTGGTTCATTAGCGGCCAGGCGGCTGTCAGGATGGTTAAGGTCAGGGTGGCACGGAGAAGAGGATGAAGCAGCCAAGAGGGAAGTGACCAGACCCACATCCCTGAAGCCAACCGTCTCGCTGCTTAGATGAAAATAATTAGGAGAGAAAAGGCAGATCTGGTGGGGTTTGGATTAGCAGCACAAGGTGGAGCTGCCTTTGGCAAGCCACTCAGACACAGAGACACACACGCACCTACACACATTCAATACACAGCAGGTTGGCTGGCAGCATTTAAAGGCCAAAGTAAACAGCAATGGGGAGATGTCTGGTGGCTACAACACAAGGCACATGCAAAAAAACACACATGCTGAGGCACACACACACACACACACACACACACACACACACACACACACACACAACACATACACACACACGCATTGTACAGCGCCATCTCCCAGCTGTCATCATTGTCAATGGTAGTCTCTATTAGGGACAGTGTCATAGTCATTATGTACTGTGATTTTGTTAAAAGTAAAAATAAATGTAACCCATTTGTCCCATTTTGTTTTTCAGAAATAATGTATCTTAAATATAATAGAGATGCATTCATTATTTGGTTTTGATAATTGAATGAGGTGAAATTGCTAAAACACAAAAAACTAAAACATAGCCACAATATACAGTGATAAAGCTAATTGTAGCTAATAATCTTTAATGACTTTATTAGCTTCTGACCTTTACATACAGTGTTCATACAGAGTACAAGGGAAATGTGAATCCCAACATGCACATCTGTTAGGACATTTATGCATTCATGACACATAGGGAGGCAGATAAAGATAAAGAGAGGCGGAACTGTTGCTTTACTGTGTAAGATGAGATCAGTGGGATGCCATGTAAAGAGATATACTCCTACAGTTCCCTGTTTGAATCTCTCATCTCCAATTTGCCCATTTGAAGATGTGGCACTGCATGTCGGCCGTACGCCATCTCTGATCGTGTCTGTGTGTGTGTGTGTGTGTGTGTGTGTGTGTGTGTGTGTGTGTGTGTGTGTGTGTGTGTCGGCACATGTGAGCGTGCCCTGCTGTGTCAAGCATGTCAAATGTACTCTTGTCCCCTTGAAGAGGCCCGACCGATGACATCAATCAGAGCGCAATTGAGCAACCAAAGAGGCAAACCTGTGATGCACTTAATGTTAGGTGTTGTCATGGAAACATGGGGAGCAGATTTTCCACTTCATTGCCTGACATCAGTCTACAGGCATTTTTCAAAATAATTTCCAAGAAAGCCAATTGAACGATGGGAGGGGAAATCAGTCAAGTGTCCAAAAAGATAGTTAAAAGACACAGCAAGACACAGTAGTATCGTAATGAGAAATTCACACCAAATTCAACACCATGCTTCAATTAAATGCACTTGTGTTTGTGTGTCAATGTTAAAACCATGCACTTTAGATTAAAGAGCCTTTAGCAGTCCTATTATGTATATTGACTCTATCTGTGTGATCGCATAGAATAGATAGTCCCAAGAGAGCTTTCCCTGTACTGCTTTTAGCCTTCGGAGAATCGTAAGGCAATTACACTTTCCTATATTGGAATGTAATCACAAGCACACACACACACACACACACACACACACATACACTTTTGATGAACGAGCAGAGGATTGGTACTGTCACCTCTGCGACAAAAGGTGACCCTCCATTGAACAGGTATCATACATCACCCTATCAGTAGATCTACTTAGCAATTTTACGCATACACAAATACACATCCACTCACACAGGAAATAGGTGTTTCTTATCTCCTCCAGTCACACGCACTTAAGCATTTCCTCCACTCTTTATTGTGCCATTTTTACCTCAACCCCACCAGAGACCCACCATTTCTAGCCCATTTTTCCCCTCTTTTAAGCCATCCTACCTCCTTCTCTATATATCCTCCCATGGGCTCTGAACTGTGACCTCTTTACATGAGCAGAGAGGAAGCTGGCAGCATTCACTAGCAACACTCCCGAAATATGATTGGCTGACCAAGAACTGGAGTAGTGTCAACCCTGTCCTGAGGGGAGAGAGAGAGAGAGAGAGAGGTGTGTGTTGTTGTAGAAAAGAGAGAGGAAAGAGATGATAGAGGTAAAAGTACAGCATGTATTGTGGAACCTAATTTTCCGAGGTGCTCAGTACATCTATATCAACAGAAAAACACCATAAAACAAGTCAGCATTTAATACTCACAGTTGGTCTCCAGCAGCAACTGCGCTGGTCCAGGTTTGACCTGTTCTCATACACTGAGGGATACTGGCTCTATTACAAATACAAATGCAGCCTGAAGCGCCGGGCAGTAAAATGGAAAACCGTTCCCCCACCACTGCAGGGACTCAGGTTCAATCCCTGGCAGTGGTGTTTCTGGCTACTGGCCTGGGTGCCCCTTTGAGCGTAATTGGCAAAGTAGCAGGTAGGAAGCCACAAAGGATCATATCTTTGTAACTGCAATGATGTGATCACATGGACCTCCTTGTGTTACTGCCTCCTGGTGAAGCTTCTAAGTGGCAGATGAAAAGAAGCAACTTGCGAGTCCACGTGTCTCGGAAGGTCTACACCCTCCCCAGGCCAACAGAGGGAGGTATTACTTTAGCGGAAAAAAAAACTGCAGTGCAGAGGTACAAAAGGAGAACAAACTCAAAAGAAAAGAAAAATACGAATGCTGCCATTTTTGTTTCAAACAGGTACGCTTTCTACGACTATAAAAGCAGTATTTAGGTTTGTATTATACTTGTCCTTGTTCATTTGCTCACTTCTTAATGATATTGGAAGCGATATGAGTGGAACATTTTGTGAAAGACCATACTGTTGCAGATTTTACAGCTCTTATTCTAAATATTTCATTTTTATGTTGTTCAGTGGAATAGCGTCCTTCCTGTTTTTTCATACTTTAGTCATTTCAGTTTAAAGTGCACAGTGCATGCACAGATTTTACATTTGCACTTTTTATGCTCCAGCACGCTAATGTCTAATTCATGATTAACACACACGCCTTCTCAAGGAGACAAAGACATTGAACACTTTCCCCCGTACACATATACAGATGCACACACAAACGTGTACATAAAGTGCATACACACAAACACACATGCACACTGGTCCATTTGCATGCTCCATAACATCTGCATGTACAGCTCCAGACATATGGACCCATATGCTGCCCCCAGACAGCCTTATTGATGTAGGCCTGTCAGCCTCCCAGCAACACGACTGGGGCTAGCAGGCTCAGAGCTGCTGCAAGGATGGATGGAGGGATGGAGGAATGGAGGGATGGAGGGATGAATGGATGGGATAAGGGGAGTGATAGAATGAGAGACGATGATGGTGAAGGTACCAGATGATTGGACGCGGAGGGGGGAGGAGAATCTTTAGAGCCGTTCTTGACTTTCTAAAGCAGTAGTCCATGACACCATTGCAGTTTACCGATCCCATCCAGCTTTTGGGATCTTATTGGTGCTTCTCAGATGGAAAAGCAGCAGTGGAGACATGCTTTTAATAAATGTCTTTCTAAAATAGGTCTACACTAAGGGATTACTTGCAAAGTGTGTGTGTGTGTGTGTGTGTGTGTGTGTGTGTGTGTGTGTGTGTGTGTGTGTGTGTGCGTGTGCATGTGTGTTTGGCTGCTCATATAAGGCAGTCCTTCCAGAAAAATTACTTTCTGCTAAGATATATGTGACTTTTTTGCAACGAAAATGCGGGGATTATGAAATCATGCAAACCCATTTTGCGCAGAAATCGGCAATTTATGCGCCGAAAGTGCAGCGTATTTGAAAAAATGCGGACCCCGCATAAATATGCGGACTTTGGCTGATAATGCATTGAATTATGCAATCGCATAATCGCGTTTTTCTAGAGGGACTGATAAGGGGGTCATTCAACTAAATATACTTCAACTGGTGTGGAGAATCAAACAATTTATTTTCTTTAATTTCAATCTCACTGTCTTGCTTCATTACCAAAGTGTAGGTAGTACTCTGTGTTTTATTGGACCCTTCCTGTCAGATTTTTTTCCTCTCATCGCCAATCCGTTTCTTTAGTTACGAACACTCTGCAGCGGTTGCCAGGTATCCTATTACCACCCTTCTCCCATGTGTAGACATCTGCCATTACGCTGAATCAAACCCAAATATGGAATCAAGGTTGCCAGAGTGATGCTCATCTATCCTCCGAGGAATACTTACATCATCCTAAGTGTCTCGCTGACCCTCAATGCTCTCATTACTGCTTGTTAGAACAATTAAATGTGACGTGTGTCAGATTCATAACTCACCCCTGTGTGTGTTTGTGTGTGTGCTGAACAGATGTGAGCATCTGCCATTGCAGTTAAAGCCATTAATACATGTCTAGAGGTGTTTGTGTGTGGATGTGTCTGGTTTTCGGCAACAGCTGTTTGTATTTGCTGTGTACTCTGTTTGCACATGTACTTTTGGAAGTTGTCTGACAAACTTGATTTTATATAGATGTGTATTTATGAGACACAGTTGTCAAAGTGTGCGTCTCTTTTCACTTGGGAAAATGACTGGATCCTACGCTTCCTGCTTTAGTTTGTTGATTGTGCAGATATGTACAGTTACACATTTAACACATACTTAAAACACACAGCAACAGAAGCTAAAACATTTGGTAAATAGTGATACAAATGTTGTACATGCATTGCATCAATCACATGTTTGGATTCCATAAATATAAAGTGGATAATAAAGAGGAGGCCGACCTCTTTAATTAAGTACACTGTCAACCTCAGTTGTGGAATGTTGTCCGGCATGTCCTGAAGTGGGTGCAGTTAAATCTTGGGAAATTATGATTTAAATACTGGTCTTGAATACAAAACAGTTTCAAAATAATAGTGCTACAGAAATACACCTTTGTATATCATAAGGTAGTTTTTGTTGAGGCAAACGTTTCCCATGGGCACTGATCCAATTTTGTGGTAAACAGTGTGTTGCAACCATCCTCTTGTGTCTTTGTGTAAGCTTGCACCCACCGTTCCTGTTTATCATTGTTAATTGCCTGATTTTGCAATATGATGCGACATTACGAGACTGTAACTCAATCGCTTGCACATGTGACCAGGTGTCATTTGGCTTCCTTGGAAGCCTTGGCCTCTTTGAAGTATTGTAGATGTGTCTTAATTCCTCCTTTCATGTGCCGTTCCTGTAATTTCATCCACCTCAAACCCTTTCCCAGAGCTTCTCACCAGTGTGCTGCATTTCCTACTCTGACCACCAGAGTGCGCTGTGTGATGGGATTCCCTTTGCCTAGCCCAAGGCTTCCCTAAATCATGAGCCCTAGCACTAAGTTGAGTCTCATTCACTGGAGAAGAGCAGGCCATCTTGGCCCTACGTGTGAAGTGGTCTCTTCTTCCTGGAGCTCCTTCAGTAAAGTTTAGGTTAGAGGAATCTCTCCACAGCAAGGTCAGCCCTGGTGAAGAAAAACTCCTGACATTGCTTAGGATTTGCGGCTGTCAGTAGCAACCGGCCTCCTCCTCGCCATGTCCTCTCTGATGTATGGAGCCAATAGGAGGAGACCTTCAGCTCTAATGAGCAGTGGGTCTGCTGCTCCGCTGCTGTGTGTGTGCGCGCTGGCCGTTTGGCCCCAATAAACACCGAGCTGTATTGGACAACTCCACAGATCCTCTCATCCGTCATCACAGCTTTCTCAGGGCACAAGGGCTTGTGGAGGGGACCAGGTGGGGAAGGAGGAGAGAAAGAGTGTGTGTGTGTGTGTGTGTGTGTGTGTGTGTGTGTGTGTGTGTGTGTGTGTGTGTGTGTGGGTGGGTGGGTGTGTATGTGTATAATTAATGACATCATCCTGCTCCTCCTGCTGTCCAAGAGGGGGGACAAAGAGCAGGGAAAGCAAGTGAAATCAAGAGCGAGAAACTGACAAGGAGTAAGGGGAGGACAGCGAGGGACAATGAGATTGAAGGAGGGAAGCATATGTTAAAGGCTGCATGGCTTAATAATGAGTTTTGTCAGTGACCGAGTGGCCGTCCCATTACCCCTGCTGTCTAATGGAGGGGCTATTACATAGGACTTACCCCCCCAATAAGTCCTCCCCCTCTTCCCCCAGTCCTTAATTTTTCATGTGCCCAATATTTAGCTCTGTCCTGCCTCCCTTCTCTTTCGTAGCTTCAGCTGCTCCTCTGTTCCCATGGCAATGATGCGAGCTGAATGTTACTAAGTGGTAAATACCAAGGGACGGGACCTTGGCTTGCAGTGAAACCTGGGACTGATCAAGCCCTACCTGTCACAGCACTTTTTTTTTCTGACTGCTGTGGGGGTGAGGAGGTGTAGCAAGGACAAAGGCAAGAGAAGGGTGGGAGGTGACCAGTCTGTCTAGCAGTGGACTCCAGTTGAGGCTGTAGCCCCAGGGGGTCTGTCTGGCCCCCCTCTGTCAGCCCACCCCCCTCTCTGGTTCCTTCTTTGATCCATTTTAGATATTAAATGTTTGCCCGTAAAACATGCAGTAGTAGCTGACCATCAATAGCTCAAACTAATCAATGTAAAACCATACAGACACAGACTGCTCGGCTGTGATTTATGTCTTACCTTCACAGCGATGAGAGGGGTGGCCTGTAGTAATGTCAGGAGGTGGACGTGATCTCCTCAAATTTCGCATGTTTTCCCCTGAACCCCCCAGGGCTCTCCTCCTCCTCTGCACGTTAACAAAGACAATCTGCCTGAGTCATTTGACCAGAGTTCGTGGCAGCGGTGCACCTGTCAGAGGTGTAGGGCCCATCTGTACAGTAACAGGCAGCTTAGTCCCATGCCTGCAGCAAGAGGTGGAGCTGGCACAATCTGGTTTGGGTTACTGCACTCCTGGGAGAAGGCGTGCATGTGTGTTGTGGGTTATAAAATGAGTAGGTCATGTTGGCTCATTAGAAGAACAAGGAAATGCAAGTGTGTGTGTGTGTGTGTGTGTGTGTGTGTGTGTGTGTGTGTGTGTGTGTGTGTGTGTGTGTGTGTGTGTGTGTGTGTTTAGAACGGTGTGCACAGGTGCATCCTCTTTGTACTTTGTATTTTTTGCGTTTTTTTTTTACCAATCCTTTGTTAGTTTGTGGTTTGCATGCCTAAGGGGTCTTTAATGATTGTCTATAAAGAAGGGGAGTTGTGTAGTTATGAGGGGCTGAGAGGTTTACGAGGGTTATAAGCACAGCTGCATCCTGCGTGTAGACGAATGAGTCTTACGCAAAGGTCTGAGGAATGAAAACTCGACTTGGCTCGAGTGTGAGGAGTGCAGGAAAGCTTACATTAGTTTATGGGTTTTCAGTAGTTAGCCTCAGTGGATAATGAAACTAATCCTAGTTTATACAGGACCTAGAATAGCAGCTGTGGGGCCTACTTTTGTTGAAGATACACATCTATTCATATATATAGTAAAGAATCAACATATAGGACAGAGATCCATTACAAATTCTCTGTCCACATTTTTAAAGCACCTAGACAAACACACACACACATTAAAATGTGTTACCCCATGTTTTCCCCTTCATCCAGTATCCCAGTATTCTCCCCTGGGAGTACGATCATGTATAACCCATTTCCCCTCATGATCTGGTCTGTAAAGATTAAATATGTAGCCGTATCATCAAACATTTAACCCTCACGCTGCTACAAATCAGACTTTGGGGATGGGGACTCACGTGCATGTCTTGATCCTAAGTTGATGTGAGTGTGCTGTTTTGCACGCTAGAGTAATTCATAAAAGTTGTGCAGACTTGCTGGCAGACGGGTATGCCTGCTTACCAGAGTGTTAATTGTTAAATTAGTGTCAGGTAAACAATGTTTTCATATCCCTCTATCTGTGCCTACTTCTGCGCATGGCGTGGGCTGGGAAGCCTCCTCGGCACTGGGTAAAGTGGGCTAAATTTACTGGGGCAGAAAATGCTGGAGCGTGACTCAATCCAGCGCCTTCATACAACCAGCCTCTAAAATATGCCTCTGTCGCATTCTGTCTGCTCAGTGCCTCTCAGACACACTCACTCTGTGTTAAGAGGCTTGTATGTAGGACAGGGAAGACAAAAGCAAAGGCTGCGACCTTTGCAAAGTTAGAAAAGGTGGAAGGTGTGTGTGTTTGCTTTAAGGAATGCCTTTTGATCCCCTGCATAACAGATATTCTATTCATTTTCTACTCATGTATGAATGGGTCTCACTAAAATCCAAGGTGACTTCCAATGCAGCAAGAATGACATAAGATAGTAGAGTGCACCTGCCTCTCCCGTCGCAGGCCTTTCTAGAAATCACACACACACACTTCCATGCACACACATGCACACACACACACACACACGCACTTGCGTCCAGAGAGACACACAGAAATGGAGAGCCATTAACTGTAATGTGGAACGACAGATTTGGGGTGCGGAGTGACACAGCAAAATTCAAATTACTAACAGTACTGCAGAGAATGACTAAGCAGAATCCCTTTCATCTGCACTTGCTGTCCTTCGTCACTCGAGGCTGACAAAAAAAGACATGAATGGAGACAAAGAAAACTGGAAAAGACAGAACAACGGACGGCAAAAAAGATAAAAATACTAAAGACAAAAATAGACCTACATTAAATAAAGATATGTCAATAATAATAATGCTTACAGGCAGAGTGGTAGGCATAGAAAAATGCAACACAAAGATAATAAACTCACAGACATGATATGACATACATCAAGTCATAAAACCATTTAAGTTGATTTGGTTCTACACATGAGCAGTTGAGGTGTGTATGAAGTGTGTTGCATTCTCTGCAGACCTGAACAGCTACTTGTCCGCTGTATAAGAGTAAACCCTTTAGACAGTTAGCTTTAGACAGGTGCTTAAGAGGCTTTATCAACATGTCTGGAATAGATACTATTTTTGAGTGTGCGAGTGTGTGTGTGTGCAAACCTCAAACCACTTGGAAGATTTGATTAGAACACATCCCTATTTTCCAAGCCAGGTGGACATCGCGATCAATGAGGCTCACACAGAAACACACACTGCGCTCTTGCTCAAAATTAGAATTAAAGACCAAAACTGTCCTCGGAGCTTTTACCATCAATCAGAATTTAGAGAGGCTTGTTAAGGCCAGTTTTGCGATGCACAGTCTGAGGTGCTGCAATAACCACGACCCTGGTGTTCTCGCTGCTTACTGGATTACTGGGACAGTCAACTTCCATGAGGAAAGCGGTGGTGGAGAGACATTGGAAGACTCCTCAGACTTAAACTGCTTCACTGTTCTTCATCTTAAGGTACTGTAAAATGGAGTTGATGTAGTGGGTGATTATTAGTTTGCATTCGCTACCACGTCTTTTATTTGTATCTATAAATCTATGTAATAGTTATTGTTTATTTATGTGTGTATGATCGTGTTTACGTGGCAGTGTTCACAGGGCATTCTTTATTCCACATATATATTCACATAGATCTGTGCAGAAACAGTAGCTTGGCTGTTCAAACTCCCTCTCTTGTGTAAATGACAGAGTAATGTGTTTAATGTTTGTGTATTTGTAAGCACATGCGAGTGTCCCCTGTATGTGTGTGTGTGATGGAAGATAACGTGTTGTTTGCTTCTGCGTATTATGTAAAGAGGGGAGGTGATGTTCTGCTTTCTCTGCAGTGACTGTTGTAACCATTGCACCGACGATTCATTCCTCTACCTTCACACACACACACACACACACACACACACACTGGATTCTACACAGAAATCTGGGTTTTAACCCTAGCCGTGCTAGGGAGTCACACTGGGACATGCTGTCCTGTGTCGCCTCTCTGTTGGGGGCTAAGCTCCTCACTAATGACGAATGCTGGTCTAGATAGGCTACCTGCTGCTCTCGACACTCTTCACTGCATTCAGACTCCACGTGCCACCTGCTTCGCAAGTCTTAGTAGCCATATACTGTCCATCTTCACCATGCTGGAAGGTATTTATAATACATGAGCGGCATGCAGATGAGAATTAGAGGGATATTCCAAGTTACTAATGGTGGGGTGTTACATATTCACATCAGGCAGCATTAGGAGAGAATTCAGGATAACAGTGAGGCCTCCTGAGGGCAAACAAAGGACTGATGGATCTGGGCACTCTATCTTTAACACCCAGTGACGTGTATTATGGTGAATGTATGCATGTGTGTGTGTGTGTGTTTCACACACAGAATCCCGGGTGTGCAATAGACTTGGTCACAGCCCAGTGCTCCTGACCACAGAGTTGACGTGAGGACTGATGAGCGACCGATCCAGCCGACCCCACCCCCGAAATAGGTCAGAGGGCAAAGGTCGTTGGCACTCTGGGTCTGTACGGGTTTAGGAAGGAGAGGCAGGAGAGAGAGACAAGATTGAGAGGGATGTGTCTGAGACGCAGCAGGGCTGAGAGAGAGAAAGAGAGATGAAGAGAGAAGAGACAGAGGTGTGAAAGGGGTTTGATTTGGAGAGAAAGGAAGAGGTGTGACCATTTTAGTTAGAGCATTACAATACTTTGGTTCAAGGAGAATAATGTAGTCTTGTGTCAAAAACTGCTCACTGAATTAGTAATTTGCATGGTTACTCTTGGTTCTATGCAGGAACCTTATGCGCTAAATGGTCAGTGTGTCCATTTAAGGAAAAATGTGATTATATGAGAGCCAGTCCTTTCACCACACTGTCAGTCAAAATGCTTTGGCAAAAACAGTTAAGGAAATCCTCAGTAACCAGCATCCTATATCACTAATACACTTAAAATAAACCAGCCCTGACTCGGATGGCAGAGAAATCTGATCACTAACCAGTTGCATGGTCAGGTTTTCCTGCAGTACCTCCTGTTCCCCAAATAACTTGGTTACTTTGGTGCATGTAAATGTAGTTTGTGTCTCCGTCCTTAAGGCTTGTTACTGTATTCAGTCATATCCTGTTTGTTGGGACAGCCCAGCTAAGCTCACTCTCCCCCTTACACCCCGCTGTCTGACTTAGTCTCTCTGTTTCTTTCTTTCTCTGTGTCTGGTTAACACAAAGAAAACGGGGGGGTACATTCCACCAGCGTTTGCCTGAAAAACAAAAACAACCCCTCTCCATGGAGCGTCCCACCAACATCCGTCGTCCCCCTGTTTCCCTTCTACTTCCCTTCCTCCCTCAGTGAATCATTTCCCCCCTGCTCTGCTTCACCCTTATTTCCCCTCCCACCCCTCTCCTTCCCAACCAGCCCTCTACCCCACATGCCCTGTCTCCTGCAACCCCAACGCACCCCTCCCCATCACTGTTACATAAGCTTCCAGTCATAGATCCAGGGCCATATCGCTGTTGTTTTCCCCCTGTGTGTCTATTGGAGCCTCAGCTTCCATGGCCAGCCGTTAATGAGCCCCCTACAAAGGCCCATTGATGAGAGGCCCAGTGTGAGAGAGGATGACCCCAGCCAAGAGCACCCAGAACTGGGCATCAGCTGCCCTAGGCTCTCCCTCCACACAAAGACGTCCACTGTGGACAGGGACCTGAAAGGGCACAGAGAAAAACAGGGAGAGAGAAAGGGGAAAAAGAGGGAGGAGATGTCCCGTTCAAACAACTTAGAGAATGTGAGATAGAAAGATATAAATAAAAAATGAAAAAAATGAAACAGATGTATGACTTCATCACATAGTAGTTGATTATCTGACTATTAGCGTATGCTTCTTCCTCCTCCTCCTCCTCCTCTGTGAATCTTCTGAACAGTGAGACCCACCCTCTACCCTCCCTCTGCCAGGGAGTCTTTATCTCACTCATGGATCATAACTCAGATCTGAAGAGGGGACTACAAGTATCTAGTCTGTCACAAATCCAAGCCATAGGCTTGATTAAAGGAGCGACCGAAGCACTTTGAGGGGACCCCCACACTCTTTTTTGGAAACATTTGGAGCACTAACTGGAATCCAGTTTTTTTTAGAGCCAAGTTTAGTGGAGATTGACACGCTTGTTTATCATATTTGGACTACAACTGGTCTTTTGGGAAGCTGTCTTGGATGGAGAATGAGAGGAGAATGTGGACGTATTAGGCTGGACTGTTAGAAGCCGTCATGGTACGATCAGATGAAGAATCGGAATGTTATATGACTGACATGGCTTAACTACTTCCTTTAAGTCATCTGTCAGCATCCCATGGTTACACCTAAGAAGATATAGAGTTTGAGTCCTTGTTGAGACTTTTCAATTTAGTCAGAAAATCTTTATTATTTTCCGTGGTGTTTTTTTTTTTTTTTTGATCAGCTGAAGGATGACTCTTGCGGCACGGCTCGAGGACTTAGAGGTGACCCTGGAGCACATGCTTATGGATGTCTTTGTAAGTTTTCTCACTCTCTTTTTGGGGTAAATTTTGTTTTTAAAATGCATTTGTCTTTTGTCACTATTCCCCTCACTTCTCTCTGTGTGACCTCTCCGGTCCATAATTAACAGTTGGAAACCCGAGGCCAGCATATGTCTCTTTCCAGATGCTCTCTCGTTAATTGGCACCAAAAAAAAACATGCTGATTAGAAGTCAAACTCTCTGCAGAGGGAGAGTTAGGGAATAAACTGGCTGACCAGGAATGTAACCTGGACTGCATGGCCAATGCATGACTCAACACTGGGTTAGCCCACTGAGTTAAGACTTTGGGAATGTTAACTCAGCATGTGAGGAGCACTGATCCAACCAAGCTCCAAAGTATTACATCTAGGTACTGGGCTTACTTGTGCTTTTCCGTGGTCTGCAGCCTTCATATTTATCCGCATGTAGCCATAAATCTTTTTGATTAGGAAGGAATGAAATCTCCAAGTGAAGGAAGGTGAGGATTGAGAATGAGGAAATGAGGGATGAAAGAGGAATAAGAACGAGAAGTAAAGTCTGATGGATGTGATCGTCAGGTTTCCATTCCCCGTGACGCTTGGTTAGAGGTAGATTACTCAGGCCCCTGTGGTTTACAAAGCATTCGCGCTGTGGGAATAAAAAAATAAATAAAAAATTGCTCTACGCTGCATCCCGGCTCAGGCGCACAGATACACAAACGTGCCCTCGAACACACATTTAAATACGATAGCACGCAGTCACACATGCAGTCTACCTCTGCAGACACACACCCACATTGTAAATACGAGATGTCAGAATCCCGGATTGCTTTGATCTGCCGGCTGCTGTAATGACTTTGGTCGTTAAGCTGCTGTTTCCCTTTAACATTGTTTACAGGCACAGGCATCTGTTGGAGGAAACAGCAATCTGTCCGTCCCTGAGATATACTTCGCTTTCAATGAACACTGTCAGCACTCACTCCACTGCTGCAGGGGCATCCATGTCACCGACATATGTGGATATGTGCTTCCTAAATCCATCAACCTATTTTGGAGATTTGGTCATTTTCATATATCCAATAGATGATTTATGACTGAAGCAATAACGATAAGTGTTTGTGGCCAGAACCGCATTTGGATTATTCATGCATGTCATGTGGGATGGAAAAATGGGAGTCAGGAAAATGCTTCCGTCCTCCACATTTCTTCTCAGCATCCTAATTAGACTGCTTATTTATTTATTTCGGTAATTGCTGGAAGAGGCTGGAAAACAGAGGGTTATCTGGCCACTTTGCATACTTAAATGAGAAATATTCAAATCGCCTGCACCCTTTCCAGGCTGCTTGCTTACTGGACGTGCATATGGCAATGCATGCGTACATCCAACACGCACGTGCGCGCACACACACACACACACACACACACACACACACACACACACACACACACACACGTTAAGATGAGCTAAGAAGAGGCCTATTTCAGTGAACCATCAAATGAAGGCAGGGTGATTTAAATACTTTGATGGGAAGGCTTACCAGCAGCAGACGTTGTGTCTTGGATCAGGCATCTAATGTTACTGAAAACATTTTGTGTTCCAAAACAGGAGATCAACAGTAATATAGGCTATAATATATATTGAAGGGTTCAACTTTTCCGTCTGCGTGAATTAACCCAGCAGTGAGCAAAGACAGGGGTCGTTAAAGGAATATTGAGGGTCATTAGAATAATGACAGTGCTTCTCCATCCTCCAGCAGAGACGGACCTCCAGGGCCCTATCTATGATGCTCATTGGCTTGGAGCAGCAGCTGAGTGCGCAGCTATTTTCATTAGCACAGCAGCGCATATGAATGATTCAGGAAAGCCGAGAGGATCCGGGGCAACAAACTTCCTCTGCAACCTATTTTACTACTAGAAAAGGAGGTTACTATTTTGTCGCCTTGATTGCTCGCAGGAAACTGGAGTCGAAGCGAGAGTCACTTGTAGACTTGTAGATTTTTCAGGTGAACACTTTTATTTCCTCTGCATTCGAGACCACTCATAGATTTAAAGCACAAAACAAAGCCTGGTGGCCGGTTAGCTCAGTTGGTAGAGTGGGCGCACGTATGCAGAGGTTTGTTCCTTCGACGCAGAAGGTCCAGGGTTCGAGTCTGACCTGTGGTGGTTTTCCTGCTTGTCTCTCCCCTTTCATATCTCAGCTTTCCTATCCAATAAAGGCAGAAATGCCCAAAAAATAAATTACAAACAAAAAGCACATGACTGCACACAACATGGTGACAAAGTCAGCCAACTGTACCAGCTTAGAATTGAGAAAAGTAGCGCGAAAATCCATCGATCCTGTTTACATTAACTCGTATTTTCAAAGAACACGGCACTGCCATTGTCACAAAGGCAAGGCAAATTTGAAAATAGCAGCTTCCCCCCTCCTCACCCCGCCAAAAAATGTAATGTCTTTTAGAAGAGAAATGTCTATTCATTTTAGAGGAAATATTAAAAAAATAAAATATCATCTGTGTGACTATATAGCTTGATTTCCATGACATTTGTTCGTTCACATAGCAACGAACATCTCTGCCACATAACACAAGACCCTTTGAAGGTATCTGGTGACTGGATTTTTTTGTTTTGTTTGTGGCGTCACATCAGCTCCTTGCAAAGCTGCCGTGTATTGTGCTGCTGGTCCGCTGCTGTGTGAGCTGCGAGGGGAGGACAGGACAGGACAGGGAGAGAGACGGCAGCTCCTCTTTCAGATTCTGCCTCACAAAGGCTGACAGTTACGTCAGGAAACGAAGCGATGTGATTAAAAATGCATCCGAACCTTGTGTAGTTTAATTGAATCTCCTCCTCGTGCACCCCACAAACGTCTCCAGTCCCCCCACGGCCCTCTCCCCCAACATCCTCATCGCATTTATGATGCAGGCCTGGAGGCAGAGCTAAACTTCCCCTCTCTCGCTCTTCTTCCTCCCAGGCCTCTCGTTTTCTCCTCCATCCCCCTCGCCCTCCTCTGACAGAGGAAGATCTCAGCTGGATGGGATTGTTTCCGTCGCAGCTGTACCGCTCTGCTCTGCTCTTTTCAGCACTGTCTGCTCTCTTTCCAGCAGCGATAAAGCAGTAGTTCATCTTCGGGAGAGCTGGTCTGCCACAAAGGGCCTGCAGTCTGTAAGAGCATTAATTCTGCCAGGAGAACAAACACTGTGACTTACTGAAACTCTCTCCACATTGTGTCACTGTATTGTACGTTATGTGCGTCTATGTGCATGGCGCGTAACCTATTCTCCAGCATACTCTTCTCTTTTGACTGTGCTACTGTAGATGGGTTGTGGTCAGATGGAGGCCATTGACTGGGTGTATTATGTGTGACCATTCGGTTATGTAACGGGCATGTCCTCTGCCCAGTGATAAAATTGTTAAATTATAGCAAGCAGAGCTCTTCGATCTATCTCCATCCCTCCCTCCATACCTCACTCTCTCTGTCTCTTTCTCCTCTCCCCCTCTACATCTCTCGCTCTCTTGCTTTTCCTCTCTCTCCACCAAGCAGTTGTGATCCCGTCTACATTGATCTGATGGTGGTAATGATCGCTACGAGACTGGAGTCACAGTGTCAAGTCCTGTCAGGACCAAGGCATAACTTTTAAGAAATCTCAAAGCCTTTTTTTTCTGCAACCTTACCCTGCTTGTCCTTTCTTTATTGATTCTTTTTCAGGCATTTTTGCCTTTATTTGATACCAGATAGAAAACGAGGGGAGAGATAGGGGGGTGGCATGCAACAAAGGTCCAGCTAACTGGGGGCGTTGTGGTTATGTGGTATGCTTTGCTATACCCAGCTGTCCGATTTTTCAAGGCTATGCCTGTATTCTATATTTGATTGTTAACAAATCAAATAATAAGACCAAAACTAACATTGTTTAGTCTATTAATACGTATTGACTTTCCTACTCTGTCTGTGGCATTCAGCCCCGAGCTCATTCATTCCTACTGAAGACGTAAATCTTTAAAAATAGTTCACAAATATACATATTTCCTAAAACAGCCAGGTATTTATTTTTGGAAAACATTACCAAATAGGAGTAGATAGTGTATTCATTGATGACTATTTTCAGTCGTGGATTAATCTTAGTCTTGTTCTTTGCATAAAATTTAGAACTAAAGAAATATAGAACAGAGGAACACATTCTGTGTTATTATACAAAGTTCTGGGAAAACTTCAGTTCCCTCCATAATATAAATGAAATTTAGATAATATAGTCAGATTTGCCTATCAGATGTTTCTCATTTTCTTGCCTCATGAGTCTTCACTGTGACTGCAGAATCACCCGAATAAATAGAGAAAAGACAAGCATCATAAACTTTATCCATTTTTTATGCGCACACCCATAAACTAATCAGCTATTATTATTCAGCCTTTAATTCCTATCGTAGGCATGGCCCAGAGTCTGATGGTGACCGGCCCAGCACATGCAGAGGCTTTCCAGTGGACTTGGGTGAATAATTGAGAAGCCTTGTGTGCTGTTCACTGATGCAAATTGCACATCCAGCGCCCCATTCAAGTCTTTGGCTTCCCTCATAACAGACTACTGATTGGCCCATTGGAATGATATATTCTAATTCCATTTAGGCATGAATGACTGTATAATGGCAGTGTATGTGTGAATGTGGACTGCACCCAGACAAAGACAGAGTTTTTTTTTTCTCAAGCCAATGTCGCACCACATCGGGGTACTAACATTCAAAGATGGACGTGATTTTTCAGTCTCTCTACATTCCATTGGTGCCACTGTCTGAAATTGTAATCATTTTGAAAGACACATAAGCAGATATGCAGTATGTGCACGCACCCAAACACAGTCACCTCCCGGCGGGATGAGCAGATGTTGTGCTGAGCGACACGGTTTGTCCAGGACAACCTGTCCCCGTGCTCCACCAAATCTCTCTGAAACATAAACACGTCCCAGTTTTCACAATGAGTCGCACAAATGTCCCTGTTTCCTGAAAATCTTTCAGCCCCTCGGTTACCTTTCTGAGCATGTAAAAGTGTTTCCCAGGCCTTCTCACACAGACACTATGATAATGGGATGATAATTGAAGTGGATGCTCCCCTGTGGAGAAGTCATTATGATTGGTTCTGGCCTGATGAAGGGTGGGAGGGCCCCCTTTTTGCTCATCTCACTCTCATGAGATAGAGGAAAAACAACACTAGCATACACTTAGAAGCACAGACAGAAGCGCACAGTGAGAAATGAATTGAGTTACGCTATCAGGGTGGTATTGTTTAGATATATAATCTGTGTTTTCTGCGCAGTGGCCCTGCAACTCAACCCCTTTGTAATTTGTGGAGTCTTGGAACATAAACATTCAACCCCCTCCTTCACTGCCTGGGATGGGGAGAGAGTCCAGCTAGAGGGCATTTCCATAAACACCACCCACACACACACACATAAACACACACACAAACACAGTGAGGAGTGGGACCAAAGGGATGAGTCAGACAGCCGTGGGCAGAGACTGGCTGGGTTATCAGGGTAAATTAATGCATAACAATGCCAGCAGTCTAAAATTGAGAACCATTGCTTCTTCTTATTACAAATACAGACAAAGACTATAAGCAGACAAACACACACACTAAACAAACGGTAGAAATAAAACCCAGACAGTCTAAGCGCTTTGTTTGCACCTCCCTCATTAGCATCTCTCATAACCAGGTAGTGATCTTCTCTCTTTCTCTTCTTTGTCTCGCTCCTTCTCTCTTTTGTTATATGCAGGTTTGTTGGAAATGTATTAATAGCCGTTAGTTCATTTTTGAGGACAGTTGGTGTGAACTGATCCAGCACAGAGAGGCAGAATCTCCCAGCTTTTTTGCCAGATTTTTGTATGTTTATGCCTCATTATGTATGCAGTTTTGTACTTCACATATTTTTATTACGTGCAAATCCCATTTGCGTTTATTTCTGCATGCTTGTTGACTGAAATGGGTCATTGTGCATCTAGCCTGAGGCATCAAGAATAACAAGATATTTTTTTGGGATTCTTTTCCTCCTGTCAAGACGAGGGCTTATCACCTCACTGGATTTGTGGCAGTGGAATTTAAAAAATCTCAAAAGTAAAAAAAAAAAAATAATAATAAAAAAAACAGAGCGGAGGAGGAGAACAAACACAAACCATACTTAAACTGTTCAATTAGGAGAGTGTATTGTCATCTCCCTGTCAAGGTGTCATACGAGCCTACTATGAAAGCAGCGAGGTTTGTCTCCTGAATCAGCAGTGGCTGTTAATCTCTGTCATCGCGATCTGAATTAACATCAAACGCACACATCGCACAGAGTACCAGGAACAGGGCAAAGATAAATGAATTCTGTTTTTTTGGATCCCTGTTCAGTTATTCCAGTGTGTCATCTGCAAGACCTGGATGTCTGCAAACTAAGTTTATAAATAGCCCTCTGATATTTCTCATGTAGGCCACAGTCACTCACACACTGATGTGGGCTAGGGTATTGAATAAGTAATGCTTACTGGGGATTACCACCGCAGATGATTTTTCCTGTATGCTTGCTGTGCAGCTTTAGCACAATGTGTGTATGTGTGACATATACAGTATCATGTCACTAAAGCCAGCGCTGGTCCCCACTTAAAGAAATGATAAGGATCTGTTTTTATTGTCAGTCCCTAAAGCCCGCACTGACTTTGGCAAAAAGGCTTTAAAATTTTGCAGCACCATCTGCATGGAATCAGCTTCAGAATGAGCTACAGTTGAAGGAGTTGGTCTCACTTTATTCTTTTAAAGGCTTTCTAAAAGATCTTGCAGAAAGGCAGTCTGTCTGTCATTGTTTTTAAATTGATTTAGGACCCAGATTTTCTTTATGATGACATTGGTGTTTGAATATGATGAGTGAAAGTGTGTCTATGTTTTTATTTCGTTATTGTCTTTGTATTTAATGAAACCAAGCTGCTGCCACTTGCCAGGACCCTCTTGTAAAAGAGATTTGTAATCTCAAGGAGTTTTTTCCTGGTTAAATAAAGGTTTGAATGAATGAATGAATATAATGGATGGAAAAGGCTTGTTTGTTTGCTCATTTTGACTGGTGGCTTTAATCTGATTTCATACCCTGTGACCGAGCATCAAATCACCTCATAACTGATAATACCAAGCTAAATCATACTGGTTATAATACAATGCTGCTGGCTTACAATAGCTAGCTAGCCCATACAAAACGTTAGCTGTTTAATGCGTGAACCTACTGTAGCCTATAGGGGTGGGGGAAAAAATCAATACGGCATAGTATCGCAATATTTTCCGTGGCATTACTCTATCGATACACAGACGCCAAGTATCGATCTTTTATTCTATATGTGTTGGTCAGTTTGTCTGCTTGACAATCCCATTTTGCAACAATAAAATTGAAGTGAAATGCACAAACAGAGAAATGTATCTTTTTAGATAAAACTGATGTTGACAAAGTTTTGTTTTGGGGACATCATTTGAAATTGGGAAAAATTTGATATATTGGTAATAAATTGCAATATATCGCAGAATATTGCAATATCTTTAAAATCGCAATGATATTGTATTGTGACATAAGTATCGTGATGATATCGTATCGTGAGGCCTCTGGTGATTCCCACCCCTAGTAGCCTACATGTATGTGTGCATATGTGCAAAGTGAACATCTGTGTACGCCTACATATGTGTGTGCATGTGTGTTGATCCACTTAAGTTAATCAGCTGGCAGTTGAGTATTGATGTGCAGAGGCAAACAGAGCTTAGCGGTGAGTGATGATGAGAATATGACAGTAAGTCACTAGGTGCAGCTGTAACTCATGAGTCCAATAGCTTTAATGGACATGTAAAGACCACCGTGGTGGAAACAGAGGACTGACTCAGCTCTCCGTGGCTGCAGCCATCATGATAGAAGATCTCTGCTGGAGTCTCGCCGCTAAAAGTCCACAACTGTCACAGCTTTGTGAGAAGAAATTCAGGCCGATTTCCACACTTTTCTGCATGTAGACGATGAACCAAGTGATAGGATGATCAATATTTGCATGCGTGAGCATTGTGGAAGGATGTGTGTGTGTGTGTGTGTGTATGTATGTGTGTGTGTGCGCGTGCGTGCGTGTGTGCGTGCGTGTGTGTGTTCCCCCTTTGTGTCCTCGTCCAGACAGTGCAGGGAGAGAAAGCTGGATGTGGGATTTCAAAGATAATCTCCCTACCAGATGGCAAAACATCCCATATTCCTTTTGAGGTTCCCCACGTGATCCCCTGTAAGGGCTGTGTGTGTGTGTGTGTGTGTGTGTGTGTGTGTGTGTGTGTGTTTGTGTGTGTGTGTGTGTGGATGGTGGGGGGTATATATCCCCACACACAATTATTATTGGATCACGTGACACGAGCGCGTATGCTAATAACAGCCGTAACGTCACATTAATCCAGTGACCTGGTTAAGCCCCCAACTGAAGGAAGTGAGTGTGGGAGGCAGGGAGGGGGAGCTGCCAGAGCCGGAGAGAAGAGAGTGGAGAAGAGAGAGGAAAGACAAAGCGCGCTCCCTCTACACTCTCTCTCCTCCTGAGCGGCAGAGTGGAGCTGAGCGGAGCAGAATGGGAAGTGTTTCAACACAGAGGGAAATAGAAGGAGAGAGAGGCACATAGGACCAGTGTGGGGCTGCTATACCCACCCACCCACACACACACACACACATACCACTAATATCACACACTTTTTTTCCTCGTACACACCCACGCGCATAGCTCGCGTGGACCCTGGCTGCCAGGCTGGACGGGACGGCGAGGACACCCACCTCACACACTCGCACACATGCTCGCACACCCACGGACACACACACTCTGGAGCGTACTATGGTGGTCCAGGGATCAGTGACGCCCGGGAGAACCCGCCGGATGATGCTTAAGCTGCCGGTGGGGACTCTACGGAGGAACAGTGGAGAGAGGGTAAGACACAAACTTCCCTCAATTCCTCTTTTACACTTTCTCCCTTCTTCTCTGACTCCCTCCTCTCCGAGACCGTGTCTTGCCGTGCTGTCCTGTGTGTAAATGGGATTTAAAAAGGTTCTTGGCTAATCCAGGGGATGGTATTAGATTTGAATTGGTGGAAGGCAAGTCAAGAGCAAAGCTTTTAATCTCCACAGTGGACAATACTTCTCTGTGTTTCTCTGTCTGTCAGTCCGAGTCTGTCAATCTTTCCAGAGCCCAGTCTGACTCTGCTAATGTATTCCACTGCCGTCCTCGGATTTCAAGGTTACAGGGAAGTCTCACTGTGGGAGAGCTGTCTTTGAGTGCAGCTCGTTTGCCTGTCACTGTCAACGCAATTGAACTGACTTGAGGCATGAGTTAGCTTCCTTTTATCAAGCAAAGCCACACATAGTCTCGCCTTCAGCGTGGTTTAAAGTGCTGGATCCCGTCCTGCCCGAGCTTTCCTGGCAGGCATCAGAAGCTTCAGTGTGTTTATGTGTTTGTGTGAATCTGGTGGGTGTGGGCTGACAGCAGAAGATAATAGTTTTCAAGCTAAGCTCAAGACGTGGTATGTGTGTTGCAAAGTTACCCTTTATTTCAGTTGTGAAGACAAGCTGTAACCTGCCAGGTGATTCACCTCTTACGCTCCTCCACAAAGTTGTTTACACCGCGAGAAAGCTGCGAGTGTTTGGAAAGGAAAGTAGCACTCAAGTTTGCAGCTGTGACTGTGTGTGTGTGTGTGTGTGTGTGTGTGTGTGTGTGTGTGTGTGTGCGAGTCCCCATTGCATTCATATGGTGATGCACGTCAGCACTCTTTCATGTTGTAAATACAGCAGTATTAAGTGAATCAGATTTAAGTAGAGTGTGTGTGCAGGTGATGAGCGAGCTGGGCTTATGGCTCATCCAAACTGCTTTCCTAAAATCATGAGGTACTTTATAGGATCATGCTGAATTGAATTCCATCTCCTTTTTGGAAAGCTCAGTCTTCCCACTTGATGTAATGTGACTTTAGTTTCATTAACGCGCCTCTTTGAGTGAATGTGACTTCTGAGAACCGCTGGTCTCTTTGTAGTTCTCTCTTTGATTGAGCGTGTACACAGAGGATACAGTAATACGCACAAGCACACACATGCTGTGCCCATGCTATCATAAATTACACAGAATGGCTTCTACATATTGAATGAATACAGCTTTCACTCTAATAACCCTGGACACACAGTACATATTCCCAGCCTGCTTCAACACAAAAAGAAGTGCTATAACCTTCACATCTCTTCAGTCAAATGCATAAAACACTACGTGGTTCCTTTGCTTCTGTAGTGAAGTTGCACTGAAGTAAACAACTTTACAGGTCTCAGGCGATATAAATTAGAATTTGTTCTAATGCTTTCAGGTCTCATTATCCAAAGACTTCAGGTCGTGTGCCATTCATTTTTTAGTGGATGGAAAACTGATTAACTGTGATCCAACTGGCTGGCTATCATATTGCTTGATGGGAAGAAACTGAATATTCACTGTCCTTTTCAGAGAAGTAATTGCTACTGGTTGATTAGCTGGTGCCCGTGCACATACACATGCACTCACTCAAATCAACTTCATTAATGGAGAAAAGCAGATTTTCTCACACAAAGGGGGGTCTCTGTCTCCTGATTGCATTCCTTTTTCTCTGCCTCCCATTTTTCTTGCAGCCAGCTGTGTGCAGACAGACTGAAGGGGGATGACTTGTTGTGATTTACATACATTCACTTGCATTATTGTGCTGCAAAAAAGGTCTGAATGGATGCATGTGCGTCTGCTTGCTGTGTAAGGTAGTGAATGCATCGGATTTTCAAAATAGCTATCCATCAAATCACACAGGCAGAAAAGT